>NC_137217.1:6305241-6527741 GCF_949987685.1 Ammodytes marinus | reverse complement strand
CGTTCAAAAGTTTCCCATCAGGTCAAAAGTTTAGTATTGTCAAAAGTACTATGGCAGTAAAAGTAATTCTGATTCTGAAAGACATTAATAGACTGTATTCTTTCCAGATTTTTGTCACCGTATGCAACGAGTGTATGACTTCCTATTGCGTTGAAATTACACTGTCTTTAGATCCAGTCCTTTTTGTGGCTTGACAGCCTTCATTATGAAATCAGCCCCTTTCCCTCATTGCAGTCCTGACTAATAAGCCCAAAACCTGAGATCATTCACCAGAGCTGCATTACAACAATATTCTCTGCTCAAGTCTTTATCAGCGGCCAAGCTCTGTCACCGTATACTGTAAGGCCGCATGTCTTCTCTCTCTGGCTGCTGAGATCACAAGAAGTGGTCCGCAGATGGTTTTTCCCCCTGTGGAACCTAACACACACACACACACACACACACACACACACACACACACACACACACACACACACACACACACACACACACACACACACATAGTTCTCTGCCACTAATCCAGTGCTAAGCGGTAAGGCAGCGTATCAAAGAACAAGTGCTGACACGGTTCAGCAGAAAGAAACAAAATAAAAAGTTGTAAATGTGTAATGGCCAGCGAAGCAGAAACAAATAAAGCATTGTCTCCATAGCACCCTGTTATTTATCAGGACAAATTTGGTCTCCAGTGTGTGACTCTCTCCCAGTCCATCGGTTTATGTGAGAAAGCTGTCGTTTGATCGGCGCTCTGAGCCGCACAGCCAGATGGACAATCTAGAGTGTCACTCAAGCATCTGTCCAGCACATTAATAATGTTCTCCTGACAAAGCCAACAGTAATGGAGGTTATATACAACGCTGTGCCTGGGAAACACTACGCAGAGAGCATGGACACTGTCAGGAATATTGTGCTGAGTTGTGGTTTCGATACAGCCACAGTTGACCTTAGCATGTAACCGTTTCCAAAATGCAATCAAATACAGTCAATTTACACAAACATACTACATGCGTGTATAAACAAGTTCCCTCCCTGACCCTGACTCTGTTTTTATTTTTTTGTATGGTGTATTCCCAAAACAGTGAAAGTACAGTGGTGGCAGGCAATGGTTATAAGAAGGTAAAGCTCCTGGAACCTAAGAAGCTGCAATATATAGAAGGTTACTGCAACCTGTAACCATTGACTTTTGACCTCCAAATCTATTCAGTTTAATTTTGAGTCAGTTGACATTCGTGCAAACTTTGCAAATCGAAGAAAATCCCTCAAAGCGTTCTTGAGATATATTGCGCTCACAAGAATGGCCAGGATGGACAGACTTAGGTCGTGTTCACACCCTATAGTCCATTTCTTTGATGTGCACCAGTTGAAGGCAGATACATTGTTTCTTTTTTTAGATGGTTCGGTTCCCGTTCACGTAAAGGACTCTATTGTAAACAAAAGTCACGTGCATGGAAATGCTGTCACAGTTTTGGCGAGTCAAAATACACATCGTTCGCAATTTCTACCATCACCTACATCACAGAGCATCAGTCCGTTATGTTCATGCTTAATGTGGAGCGCATATTGTAACAGCCAGAATCTATTAAATGTAGTGCTACTCACCTCTGTCAGCGTCAGACAACGTTACAATAGCAGCAGACAGTAGCGGGCAGAGAATATTGGCGTATGCTCTGACAACGTGCGCTAAATAACTTAATAACACGTTGTGCATAAATGAAAGACATTATGCAAAGTACGGCTAACTGATGCTAAATACTCGCTTCCTGTGATTAGTGAGGATGGGATTCACACCAGAGATGACCCGCTCCAGAGTTCACTTGCTAACGGACAGAGAGACCACCTCTTTCAAGTGGAGCAGAGTCTGGTTGTTTAGTGCGCACCAGTCTCGGACTGCGTTCAAACCAACCCAAATGAACCGCACCAAGGGCTTAAATGCTCCAGGGTTCCTTTCAATCGCACTAAACAAAGCTGGTGTGAAAGACTGACAGTGCTTTGAGCCGATTCATTTTCCTCCTTATTCTTGGTCTTCACACTGCCCTCTTGTCATCCAGGAGGCCTTCCAGATAGGGATCTACTGGGCCCACACCAACACAGTCCACAAGTCCACAGCCCTGAAGCTTGTCCATGACCTGACCTCCCCTCGATGGAAGGAGGGCTCCAGCTCCGACTCTGTGCTGACCCTGGACGAGGAGGGTTACGTAGAGGCCGACATCACACTGGGAGCCTTGCCTGGCAAACAGAAGGTGAGGGCGAGACAATGGTCAAGCTTTTGAACGCAGTCAACAACACTGCTCATTTAAATGTCACTGAATTACAAGAGCTTTATTTTTGACAAGGAAAGTGAAGTAATTTATGGAATCCTCAGGGGGGGAGTCCGCAATTACAGAGTGGTTTTCAGTTGTTTTCTATACATAAGCAGCTTTTCCACAGCAGCAAGCAGAGTTGTAGACTTGTAGTCTACCTTAAAGTATAATCTGAAAAAAATCATTCAATAAACCAGATGTCATAAACTTTAAAGGTCAGCAGCATGTCGTTAGGAACAATGAAATGTTTTGTAATACAATGCAATATAATGTACTTTACTGTAAACCTTTAAAACGGACGGTATCGGAGTGATTTGTTTTTTTTCTTTAAACAGTTTTTTTTCCTGACAGCAATTCTGGAGAATGCTTGTAGGCAAAATAACTCTTTGTCAAAATGGGCTATGTTGCTAGTGGGCCGCCTTTATTTATATGCCAGTTTACGGATCCTAGGCTGTGTATTTACAGCTCGTACACAATACGTACAGGTGGTAGCGGATCGTGAGGAGATATTCACTGGTTTTGACAAAGTGATTTTCACTACAAGCTCAAATCACGGCCTCCGTCTTTAATTACTGCAACAACTTAATTAGCTGTGGATCTCACCACCTGAGACCGAAATAACTGTTTCTTTTTTAATCATTTAAAGCTGTAAACCTGGTGTCTGTTGTTCCCCTGTGTAGCTGTGTCAGTTCTGCGTGTCATCGGTGGTGAGACATGGCATCCAGATCCTACAGATTGAGGACAGGACCATCCTGGTTAACAACACTCCTTACACCATCCAGTACAGGCCTCTGCTCACCAACCATGCACTGGCAGCTGATGACCAGGTACTGTGCACACTGTGAATGCTCTCATAAACAACACACGCTCTAGTCTCTCAGTGCATTGCTGAGGTGTGTTTCTGAATCACACTTCTTTTTCAAAGCACCACGAACGCAAGCATGCAAGTGAGTGAAACCACAGCACAGTGACTCAAAGGGACATTTCACAAGAGTAAAGTGGAATGCTTCTTTGACTTAATTAAATCATGTAAATAATACCAACTGTGGTTCTTTTGATTACCTGTTCAAACATAAAAATGACAAATAGAGAATTTATTTGGTGATTTAGTCGTCCTGTATTCAAACAAAGAACTGTTTGTGCTGGCATTGTGCAAGAACACAAGAGAAGTTTCAGGCTATAAGAGGCTAAAATGAATGTTTCACAACACCTGCCACGTCTCTTGAGTTCCACCAGCTTTAATGTTTGCTCTAGCTCTCTCTTTGAAACAGTGAAATAGTTTAAATCCTGGGCAAACAGCTTCAAATCCACACTGCTGCCTCATAACCATAAGGTGTGTGTGTGTGTGTGTGTGTGTGTGTGTGTGTGTGTGTGTGTGTGTGTGTGTGTGTATTTATGTGTGTGTGTGTGTGTGTGTGTGTGTGTGTGTGTGTGTGTGTGTGTGTGTGTGTGTGTGTGTGTGCGCGTGCGTGTGTGTGCACGTGTCTCTGCAACATGTCTGTCCTGTCCTGCTAGAGTTTTTGAAGCTTCACACATACGGTATATTCCCTGTGCACATTACTCACACACATCCACCCCGTGCCCTACCACACACACACACATTGCTCGCATCTCGTAAGCCATTTTCCATCAGATCATGTTGCTCCCCCCCCCCTCTCTCTCTCTCACCATGTGGCAATGGCACTTCATAGGGACATTAGACAAACACCCAGAATTGGATGCAGGTTTCCCTCGCTCGCTTTCATCTGCTGCCTGTCCCCAAAGAGAGCAACAATGAAGTGATGTCATTTAACGAGCCTTCAGATCCTCTTAAAGAAGGATGGCAGAGCTTGCCAGTCGCCACTAATTGACTGAAAAACCTTTCGAAAAAAAAAGAGCTTAAAAAAACTAAATAGCGGGCGATGGGCTTAACAATAACACAGACCACAAACAAGGCTAGGAATGCCTTTCTAGTTGGTCTATTCATCATGCTTAGTGCCTAATCCCTGCAGTCCTCAACTACTCACTGCTCCCTGGCTGCTGGTCCAGCGCAGCAGGGCTTCCTCTGCTACCAATTACCAGCTAAGCTCAGTGGTAGAAAGAAGAGAGTACAATAACAATGTGGTTTTGCCATGTATCTTTTGTTGTAATCACTTGCATCTTCTGGCTCTCTGTATTCATTTTCTTCTTGGCCTTCATGTCCCATCTCCAAATCCTCTGCTGACATGACTTTTGTCCACTTCCCCTCCTTTTTTCCCCCTCATCAGTTCTCCTTTAATGTCCTACGTGGAGCTTTTAAATGTCTATAAAACATTCAGTTTTTTTCCTTTGATGATCATTAATGAGCTGTAACCACATAGGAGACCATCAGAGAAAGGAATGCTATTTTCATATAGTTATTATTAATGCCTTTTTTCACGGGTCCGATCTTCCGGGAATTTAGACAAAACGATTTACAGCAGGCAGTACTAGATCAAAGTTTAGTCTGCTTCACTATCGTCATATTACCAATATTAATCTTGCATAGTCAGTCACATATAATACATGACATCATTGTGATACATACTCTGGTCTCTGTCTTACTGGCTTCCTAAAAAAATGCTTGGTGTCTGTAACACACTACCGCTTTTTTCTCCAAAGGGTGATGCAAGGAAAACTCCCCGTAGCCACTTAAACTCCATCTTTTGGTCTCCTCTTCCTCCCAGGCCCTTGAGATACCAGAGACAGCTGTGTTTAGCCTGGCTCCTTCTGAAGACTCATCGTTTGCCAAACCGTGCTCTGTGCCATGCTGGGACCTCCTAACCCAAACCAGCGTCCAGGGAGCGGTGGAGTTCCCTCTGCCAGTCAGACACATGCTCTTCAGCTCCTGTCCCAGGCCCGATGGTGGAGCTGGATCTACAGCCTGGAGCCTGCCCGCTCCCATCCGTCCAGACTTCCCCAGGCTGAGTGTGTGTGTTCCCAGGGAAGCGCTGGATTCTGGGGGTGGCCTGAGCAGCAGGTGGGTGAAGCAGAACATTTGTGGGGCTTTTCTGCTGGCTGTGACAGTCCATTTAAGAAGCAGGGCAGCGAAACCCCGGGCTGGCACTGGACATAAAGAGGGGGAGGTATACTGTTGCTGGTGGTCACAGCTTGTTAAATACTGCTGATGAAGCAAATAGGAGAAATGCCCCTCAACATTTCCAATGGCTGTGTCTCTGCTTGTCTTGTGCGATATATCCCTCTCACCCTATCTACTACACCTTAAATACTTTCTTTCTAGTTTTCTTTACCTGTGACTTTTTGTATTCATTTTAAACCCTGATAAAAAACAATTTCATCCTCCTGGTCACAAAAACACACGGCCATGCCATGGTCCATGCAGTATATAGACCAATAAGCGTCATCATATTTCCCTTCAGAAATATGTGCTTTTCTTCTGGAGGCCTTCTTAGCTCTTATTTTATGTTTGTAAATAAAAAGTGCACACACACATGAGTGACAGTGTGTGTAAATGCCTGGCTTCAGTTAGGGCTCTGCCCATGGATGCGCCTCATCATAAGTGGGAATAGCAGTAAAGTGACGTTTGACATGTTTGTGTGTGTGCGTGTGCGTGTGCTCTTATCTGTGTGTGGTTAGGAGGGGTTGGGATACGAGCTGTCACTCTGTGGACAGTTTATTTATGCTTGTATTTGTGTTTTGCAGAGGCATCGTACTGACATACCAGCAGCACCTCGGGGTGACATACATCACCCTGAATGAGGACCGCTCCCCTCGCATGCTGATCCACAACCAGTGTCCCATCCCTCTGCTGCTGAAGGAAAATGTCAAAGGTAAACGCAAATCCATGGATCATATACACTCATCCCCTATATTATACATCTACTACTTCTACTATGTGTGTAGTAATTCCTCTCTTCTTTAACAGAAACCCCCAGGACTGAGGTGTACTGTCGTCCTCTGCCAGCCAACGTCTCCCTGCACCATGAGCTCTACCACCACTTCTCCACTTTCCCAGAGTGCAGGCAGAAAGACACACTGCCCACGCTGCTGTTAAAAACCACCTCAGACCACAGCTCCAGTGACTGGACCCAGCCCATAGACATCAACAGCCCCGGCACTCAGGTAAAGCCTTGCATTGATAGTTGTTTCAATTAACTGACTCATAACATACAGGTGCATGACGATTCACCTTTAACTCGGTCTTAATATTTTCCCATAACTAGCTTTATATTTGTAAAGGAGAATCGAAAATTCCCTCTGTATGACAATATACTCTATCTCATATTTGGTATTTAAAAAATAATAGCCATGTCTTGCATGGCTTCACTGGTACTTGAATGCTTTTTGTCCAATATAATCACATTTCCCCTATTTATTTTGCAGCGTGTTCACAAATTGTGCAGTGTGTGTGTGTGAGAGAGTGTGGGAATGCCCACTGGGGTTAAGTGGCTAGCCAGACAGTATTTTTTCTTGAGTCAGGGTATAGTAGGGATAGGTTAGCCGGCTGCTATCGGGAGCACTGTGTGTAATGTTTGGTGTTGTGTCTAGCCGGCTGCAGGTTGGGGTTGAGGTTGAGGGCGTGTATCTCTAGTTACTATGAGGTCTGACTGTGACCTCAGTGGTAGAGGTGAGAGGCCAGAGGTCAGACTTGTTATGACTGCTCAGTGGAGCGATCAGCAGGCACTCTGCTTCCTTCAGTCACAACCTGGAGCACTGGAGGTTAAAGTCACACACATGTACGCTCTCAAACACACACTTAAGTAGAACACAGAGCTGAGCTAGGTAGGAATGGGTGAGGTGTATTCAAAGACACAACAAGGAATTTTTAAATGCTTATGAAAGAGTCTCATTTGGCCTCTGATGATCTTTAATGACCTGTAACAACAACAGACCAAACCATCAGTGAAAAAAAATGCTATTTTTGTAAAGTTATTGTTAATGCCTTGCTCGAGTACAATCCCTTGCCAAGTCAGACGTAACGATTCACGGCAGGCGGACCAGAAAAGCTTGTTTCCTTAACAGTCAAAATCAAAATTTACTTCACCATCTCCATATTAACATTATTAATCGGGGGGCGCCTTTAGCTCAGTCGGTAAGGCGTCCCCCTCCCGGGCCGGGCCCAGCAGCAGACCCGGGTTCGATTCCCTCCCGCGGTCGTTCTCTGCATGTCACTCCCCTCTCTGCCCCATTTCACCTCTGTCTCTCTGCACTATCAATAAAGCATAAAAATGCCCAAGAAATATCTTAAAAAAAAAAAAAAACACTATTAATCTGATATAGTCACTTTATGACCATGCATCCTTGCGGTCTCTCTTTCCCTCGCTTCCTAAACAAATGCATGCCCCGCTGGCACACTCTACCAAAGATTTTATGGACAGCAGGTGCTGGTGTCGTAAAAACACTACCACTTTTATCCAAATGCCCCTAGAATCAACACAACTGAAAGTTCCTCGTCGTGACTTTACAGTGTAAATGATAGACTGTATATGAAGGAAAATGAGTATTTGCATGCAGTGTTTCCATGTGGATTCATCCATCTCATCCCAGCTGTGTATTGTGTTGTTGCTCAGGTGGTGTTCCTCCAAGGCTTTGGCTGTCTCTACATAGAGGTGGAGTATGAGCGAGGCACCCTGGTTGTGTCTCTGGCACCAGAGGGCAGCGTGGACACTGTAATCAGCCAGCACAGCAGGTATGTGTGTGCACAGGCAGAGGCTTTTATTGTTCTTTAATGCTCCCTGCATATTTGAACCATGACCAGTCACTCATGCATGCCGTTCTTCCTAACTTCAAGGTATCTGCCCCGCGTGCCTTTTTTATTGTGTTCTCTACAAATTGCTTTGAGATTGTTCTTAGCAGCAGTGTTTTCACAAAGCAGCTGTTACCAGACTCCAAATGTGAATGAACAGCATCATTTTCACCACAGGAGGGCAATAAAACTTCTGCTGTTGTCACGAGTCAAATGAGTACAGTAGAACATGCTATTACAGCTTTCTTCCATTACATCAACACATAGCTGCGCTGTCATGTATTTGGCAAAACAGGAAATGAACATAATCACACATTAGCTCAATGTAAACAAATTGCATCATTGGGTTAACTTCATTAATGTGCTCAGTCAGTGGAAGATTCAAGAAACATCATCTGCACAAGATGAATGAGTTTGTTTTTCTTTGTCCTCTATGAATCATCTGAATCGCAAAACACCTACATAGTTAGGATTTAAAGGGGACATAATATTTAAAAACCTTGTGCACACGTATTTGGTGTCCCTACCAGCCCACACTGGCTGAAAATAGACAACCCTGTCAGTTGTTAGGCTGTGTAGGTCAGAAAATGTGTGAATTTGCAGCACCATGTTCAAATAAGTTGCTGATTGTGATGTAACTCTCTGCAGCTCATTAGCATATGACTTATTTCACCTTGTGTCCTGTGTCAGGTGTCCCGAGCTGTCCTTCAGAGTCCTGCTGAGTGAGGCCAGTGTGGTGCTGAGTGATGACATCACCAGTCCCTCTGGTTCAGTGGAGCTGCTCAGACTCACATTGACCAAGCTGCTGCTCAGCCTGGCTCCAGCCTCCTCCCTCATGCCCTCAGAGCTGACTCCACCCTCCCCTCTCATGCCCCCAGAGCTGGCTACAGCCCAAACATCCATCTCCTGTCTGATGCCCGGTGCCTCTCTGATGGAGATCTACTGCTCCAACCTGCAGGTGGACAACCAGCTTTATAACAGAGCCAGCTTCCACTTCCCCGTGCTGCTGTGCCAGGACCAGAGGGTTGGGTCTGAGGCCGGGGATCCGTGGAGCAGCGAGATCAACCCCACACAGTCTACTGAAGCCCTGGAGCACTTCAAACGCTCCTGTTTCCTGCAGCTGAAGGTGGCGCTGGCTGGGGACAGACGCACCGTGGAGGAGGTTGGGTTTAATAACAGCTTAAAATGGTGTTATTTTTATATTCTTTGTTACAGTAGACTACTGCTGTTTATTGCATAACCGCGAGCACACGCTTTTTTGTATCCTTGTTTGGATTGATTTTTGAACAGATTACATCACTTTCCACCTAGAGATCTTCCCTCCATCTCTACTACCCACCACTAAACAACTGAGCCATCCATAGAGATAACAGCCTGTTCTGGTTCACAATAATGTTAGGAAAAAAATATGTATACAATAACAACAGACAACACACCAAAAAAATATAAATTGTCCCTTGTTAGGTGGAACATTTAAGGACATAGGTTGTCAGGTCTTGTATCCCATATTTTACAAAATATATGACTTTAATGTGTAATTGTATGTCATTATTTAAATGGCTATGCATGAAGAAAGATCATTAATCCAGAGGTTCACAGATGGACAATGAACACTTATTCTATGTCTAGCAACAAGACATTAAACACGCATTAGGCACCGGCAGAGGTTAACCAATGTTCTTTCATGTATCATAAGGGTTACAGTATTGGGAATAAGACCCAGGATCCATATCTCTGGGCATAGAGGGTTGCCTTTATGGATGATGATGTAAACTGTCTAAGGAGCAAACTTCTGCTACCAAATGTGCTGCTGGTACATCCAGTGTAACTCCTGCAGTCACATACAGTAGAGCTGATAGCCGCTCTGTGTGGTTTCTCCTCAGGTCACCTTCCAGATCCAGCCTGCCAGAGTCTACCTGGAAGACACCTTTGTCTACTACATTAAGACCTTGTTCCACACATACATCCCTGACAGTGCCATGGCCTCAGCCACAGCACATAACAGGAGGAGTGGAGAGCACGGAGCAGCCCCCGTGCTACCTGAACAGGTGAACTATTCACAATGTAATGTTCCGACTTAGGTGCTGACAAAGCCAAGTGAATTTTGGTTTGTCACTGGATTCTCATCATATTATAATGGTACCATTATGGTACTTTGAGCTAGTGCCAGGCATACAAGAAACAGCATGCAACCTTATACTTATCAGCATGTAGTATGCATATGTTGGAGTAGTAATCAACTGATAAATAAACATTTCTATTTCTGTAAAAAAAAAAAAAAAAAATTGAAATAATTCCAACAGTGTACTCCACAGTTCATAACTGACCTTCATGTTATCATCTCATGCCTAAATAATTGTTCTGATGATAGTCACCTGCTGTGGAATTTATTTCTAATGATTATTGCATAATAATTCTGCCATTAATACGTGGTCTCATTAGGCAAACATATGCTTTTTACCACAATACAGTATATATTGTATCATTAGTATTACTTTTTGGTCATTTCTCTCTTAGTTCAATAGTAAAACTATCATATTTCTTTTAGGTGCTCCAGTCGATGCAGGCGTTGGTCCACCCTGTGCGGCTGCAGAGGCTGATCATCCAGCCTGTCAACCTGTTGGTCAGCATCCACGCCTCTCTGAAGCTGTACATAGCTTCAGACCACACCCCCCTCTCCTTCTCTCTGTTTGAGAGGGGGCCACTGTGCACCACAGCCAGGCAGCTAGTCCACGCGCTGGCCATGCACTATGCAGCGGGAGCCCTCTTCAGAGCCGGTAAGAAGAAACAACTCGTATTCACCCACTGCCACATCATTCACACCATACAGCAAACAGTCCTTCAAGCCCGCTGCATACACACACACACACAAGGCCTATAATGTTGCACACTTCAGGCAAGACACTGCAGGGGAATAGGTCAATATTTTTGTCATCATGAAAATTTGCCAGTTGATTATTTACAATTAAAACAAATCCTTCTGTAATAACCTTATGAATACTGCTTAGAATAAGTATAGGAAGAGAATTTTGGTACAGGGTATAGAAAAAACCCAAGGTTCAGATTATGGCCAAATAAAGATGGTTGTATAAGAGAAATATACAGACACAAACAGACTAGGTTTGGTCAAATAAATACCTAAATGTGCATTTTGGACCTTTTTATTCAAAACTAGTATGAAAGAAGACATGATACATATGGAAAAACCTGAAAAAAAACATTTTCTTGGCCTGCAGTGTCTCCCCTTCATTTTTATGCACTCAGGCTTTGTCAAATATGGACAGACGTAAAAGAGGATGTGCACTCAAGTGAGAAGTTCCACTATTTCTTCTCACTAAGTCTAGAGTTGAGCGTTAAAAAGTTATTGCACCCATGGGCTCCCATCGCTTCAGGGCAGACAGTGCAGTAAAACTGTACAGTTACAGGAAGCACAATCTGAATGGCTGCAGACTGGGGAAAGATTTAGATTGTCTCTTTGTCATTTTTGACTTTTTAATCCTAAGGTTTTGACTGATGCCTCGTGAATGGCCACCAGGTCTGAGAGTGACTTATCAGGCCCTATAAAAGTCCCTGTTCCCTGTCTAGTCAGAACGTCCACACATGTTGTGCTTTAACCCAGTCATTGTTCACATCAGAAATCACCTTCTTGGACGGACACTTCCTTCCTAGCTGTCTCTCGTTAGAGCCCTCATTTCTGCTCGTATTTCAGCATGTCACCTCACCGCGTCCTCCTCTTCCCCGAGTCATCATGGAGCGAGGGGCAGCGGGAAGCATTGCATTCTGGGACAGATTAATAGTAGGATGTACGGTACTACGATCTCAGATTGACCCAAAGGCATAAATCCAGGCCCATACACATGCAAAGACTTACGGACATATGGATATTAAAAGGCATACACTCCAGTGTGTGTGTGTGTGTGTGTGCGTGCGTGCGTGTGTGTGTGTGTGCGTGCGCGCGTGCGTGTGTGTGTGTTTCAAAAGCATGACTCAGCCCTGTAAACATCAGCTCCTGTCAGGACTTTATGCTCTACCAAAACCACAACTGGGAGAGCATGTGAAGCAGAAACGAGCGCTGGGCCCCACCGGAGCTGGTTTCCTACCATTAGAGTCCATCACTCAAGTGCAAATTGACGGCAGAATAAGAGCAGAGCGCGGTCTGGCGTCCTGAGAAATGGCTATTTGATTTCCGTGATGCAGTTGTCAGGGCATAAATATCAATGAGCCATGCCATCTGAAGGGGACTCTAGGGTTGAATGAGAGAGGTGAGATAGTAGGAGGCCGTAAATCGTACCATGGCACATGTATGATTTCATGCAGGAGTGTGTATGCACGTGTGTGTGTATGTGTGTGGTTGGGAAGCTGAGTAGAATTCTAATAGAATTAACAAATTGCTAAACATATAATGAGGATGTAAGAGCAATTTGTGATTAAGTGTTTAGTTTGGGAGACTCTCCCACTCTGAACTGCTTTTGGCAAGTAGAGGATAGTTAAAGTGAAGTTTACTCAAGGGGCTTGTATGTGAAATCGCCCTCATGAGAACAGGTGTTCCAGATGGATTTTGCGCTGAATACAACTTATTTAGCCTTGATGTGGAATTATTCAGTATGTTCTGCGTTGTGTGTATTGGAACAGCATTGTGAGTCACTCCACAAACAAATACAGCTCAGGTTTGTTTACTTAAACTTGTAACTTTGGGTGTGTCAGAGAAGTGAACATTTTCTAAGGTATATTCATATAACTGAATAAACAAACTTTCCTCGCAGGAAAATGTGATCCCTTCAACACTGTTTGAAGAAATACATGTAGAGATAATATGTTAGGTAAACTAACAGGCTCTGAAAATGTAAACAAATACCCCTCCTCTGAAGCTACATAGTGCACCTTTAACTATTGACTTCCTGTCAGTTTTCTTTCTTTTTTTCAAAGCTAAACTGAAAAAGCAATGTTTCTCCCGTAAATTTCTGACGATGAATTTATAAATGACATGAGATTGATTGTAATAATGAATGGAGTGTTATGTGTCGGTCTCAGGTTGGGTGGTGGGCTCTCTGGAGATCCTGGGCAGTCCTGCCAGCCTGGTGCGGAGCATCGGTAACGGTGTGTCAGACTTCTTCAGGCTGCCGTACGAGGGTCTGACCCGCGGCCCTGGAGCCTTCGTCAGCGGGGTCCACAGAGGGACCACCTCCTTCGTCAAACATATCTCTAAAGGTAAACACAGGAGTTCATAGTGTTTGTGCTTATTTCACACCACAAAAAAAGTCAAACTTTTTTGCACATCTGTATTTTTTTGTGACTAAAAATATAGTGTAAGAGCTTACTTTGTAGGTCCAATACAGCACATACGTTATCTGATGAACACTGTTTCCCCTTGTCAAACATGCCTGACAGCACATCAATCATCGTTATCCTTGGCTAAATTTAAAATTGTAATTAGTGTATAACTACATTTGTTTCAGTCCCCACTGTCAAAGTATTTTTTTTTCTAAGAAATGTAATTGAGCCTCCCAAAAAAAATATTTTTAACACAATATATAATATTTTTTTTCACACAATGTCCCTCTTTTAAACTTGGAATGCTTCTTCATTTAAGGCTCCATAATGACCCTCTACACTACCACTCCACTTATTGGCAGCATTCATAATGTAACTGCAACCTATCTGTGTTTAGGCACGCTGACATCAATCACCAACTTAGCTACAAGCCTGGCCCGGAACATGGACCGTCTGTCCCTGGATGAAGAGCACTACACCAGGCAGGAGGAGTGGAGACGCCAGCTACCAGAGAGCCTGGGGGACGGGCTGAGGCAGGGGCTGTCACGACTAGGCATTAGCCTGCTAGGTATGTGTGGATACACACGTGTGGATACACACACACACACACACACACACACACACACACACACACACACACTCAAAAATAGACTAAAATGCCATCTTTTTTTGCAAGTCATATTCTTAATTACACAAAATAAACAGTGTTAGATATGACTGCAGACCTCAATACTATTTTGTTTTCAGTCACACAAGGGAGAAAGTTATCCAGATTTTTTGGAATCATTAAAGGTTACAATCACATTGTTGACATTAGAGCAAAACATATCTATACAAGTAAATGAATGTCACAAAATACTGTTGTTGGCTAAATCTAAATATGATTTTTGAATTTTTATGATCAAGCCCAACACAAGATCTTTGTTCACTTAGGATCAGGTCACTCGATACGTATGTGAACCTGTTCTGCCCACGCACATTGTATCTGCCGTCCACTGGGCTTGACTCAAAGAAGTGAACACACTGTGAGAGTGAGCAGTGGAGACAGCACAGCAGGGACTCAATAAACACCCAGAGAGCTGTAAACCTCCAGTCAAATCTGAGTCAGAGACGCACAGAGCATATCGTCATTTAAAGCAAACAGCTGCTCGTATCTCCTAGGTTACAACAGAAGATAGACGGTCCATCACAACATCTGTCAACATCATCTGTGTTATACATGTGTGTTTGTCGTCAACAAACAGATCGACTCCGTTGTCAAATCCTATTTCTTCCAGCTTTATAACATCCAAAAATAAAACATTCCTCTCCATAAAGGACCTTAAGACCATAACAAATGACCTGGCTACCTCTCTGGACTATGACAATTCCTTCTGGGTATTAGCCAGTCATCCCTCTACTGTTGTACAGCTGGTCCAGAATGCTGTGGCCAGATTAATAACTGCTACCAAGGAAGAGGAACTATCTGCATTGGCTAGCAGTCAAATACAGGATTGATTGTAAAGATGCATTGATTGTTTTTAAAGCTCTTCATGCTCTTAAGAACATACATGAACTCATCTGCCCTCTCTCAAACCTAGAACACGCCGTTCAGCTCCTAAAGGGCAATCAAGCTTTCTCTGTAGCCGGCCCAAAAGTTTGGAACAATCTACCTCCTAAAATTAACTGTGTTTTTTTCATTAGCATTTGAGAGTCCATAAGGTTTGCGTCCCTCTTTTGGCTCTCAAGTCCCTCTTTAAATCTGTCAGCTCCCTGCTCCTTCTTTTCTATTTATGCTTTTACCTCACTCACATTGCGCTATTTTAGGCTGACCCTTTATGTTATAAATGAATGGCCAGATATCACCTGTAGGGCAAAAGCCATGTCTGAAACTCTGTCCCATTCATGATACTTTGGATTCTGTAAGTCAACCTTGATTTGCTATGGCTAACTAATGTTTTATTTGTCCACAAAAGATGTTGTGAATATTGTTTCTTGTCATTTTAAGTCTTTCTATTTTTCAATAGCGAGAAATAATCAAGAAGGACCACTACGTGTGTGTTGTTTCAGGAGCAATAGCCGGCATCGTGGACCAGCCGATGCAGAACTTCCAGAGCTGGGAGCTGCAGAGCTCCGCTGGTAGCAAGGCCCAGGGGATCATCTCTGGAGTGGGGAAAGGCATTGTGGGGGTTTTCACCAAGCCAATCGGAGGAGCAGCTGAACTGGTGTCACAGACTGGATACGGTGAGTTCAGGACGGTCAAAGATAAAGAGAGATGTGGGAAGCGTTATTATATTTTTTCCCTCTGAAGGCAGTTTCAGAAGATTTAAAAACATATATTTTGGGTCAAATTAAGAGGTGACCATTTTAGCCTGATGAGATGAGTCTATTATTAATGAAGCCCCCTTGCCTTTCCTGTGGTCCAACAAAAACAACAGGGAAAATGTTTTGTTGCTTTGTTTATTTGATATACATTTACAAATGAATGAAAACTGTCCCCCATAGAGATGCACACCTTTAACGTGCTCAACAGACCAGCGCATTATGGCTGCCACACAGCAGTAAACTGGAGTGTAAAGAGGCATTGGGCCATGCAGCACAGTCTCAAGTTTAACACCACTCAACAAGTCCAGTAGCTCTTATGTACAACTTTCCAAGGAGCCTGAGGCAACAACAGTCTAATAAACACTTGTATGAATTACAGTTAGTGTGTGAGGAAAATCATAAATCCGTCAATGATGGACAATCTCTGGTCGTGGCTGGAGCCAGGAGCCCAGTGTTTATTAGGCCAGGCCTTCAGTGGAAGGAGAGCCTGCTGAAAGACCCTCTGACCCACACACTCATATGCTTAATGATTCATACCCAAAGACTTGTATATGCAGGCAGGCAGGAAATGTCTTAGTGTTTTACTGGGGCTAGAAGATCAGCCTGGCGAGACTAGCATGATCTAGTGAGCTTCAATTTTCGTATCTCTCCCACTCATCAGTCTGGACTTTCTCCTATCTCTGTGGGGAGGAGCCGGTCCAAAAATGGCTGGGGCCAATCAGGGCCTGCGATCAGACCAAATGTTTGTCCCATATAGTGGAAGGCAGCACCTGATTAGTTGAGTCGTCAACCCAGCCTCCAGTCAGGCCGGGCCCTCCCCACGTTCTGTTTGTTAGTGAAAGTGAATGGTAGAAGATAAGGGTGGGTTAGCATGTTGGTGCTAACAGTTGTTGGCTACAGAACATAAACTACCAATGAGGTTAGCAGGTTCATATAAGAGCAATGACTCTCTGCGGCGTGGCTCTGATCTACCTGTGTCTCTGAGCTCAGCAGTACACAAACAATCATGCAAATACACAAGGATGCTCCTGCATGCAAGCAAAGGCCCTCAGCCTGACCTCAACCTACTGGTTCTATATGTAGATCAACAGCATCCATTTGTGTCATAGTTCTGCAACACTTCATCCCATCTTATGAAACACATGGATGTACCTACACACACACACACACACACACACACTTAAAGACACCCACTCAGGGTTGAGCAGCATTGCAAAGTACAACTGCAGTGACATCATTAATGGATGTCTCTGTGTTCTTTATGGCTGTTTTAACTACTTGATGACTTCACTGGGCCGCTGGTTCTGCCGCCCTGCTGACAGCTAGAGTGGGATGAGGGATGAACACTAACCCCACACACACACACATACACACACACTCTCACACACACACACACACACACACAGGGGTTATGAACTCAGACATGAGCACATAGAGCCATCCTGACAATGTGTTGTTTGTTTTACTTGTTTTGACCAGAGTAATACATGTACATTGGTCTAATGCACACTCAAGTACCTAGAGAAACGGCCCTTTTCCATCACATGTCTTTTATTTTATTGTATCAGCTGGTAGTAAGACTTAAGTGAGACTGGCACCAGTCTGCCTTGTCAATGTAAATGCTCATTGTATGTATAAATGCTTCTTCATGATGCACTAATCCCAATATTCATGTTTGTCTGTGTGTCTCCTGTCACAGGGATCCTTCACGGAGCCGGACTGTGGCAGCTTCCTAAACAACTGCACCGGCCTGCAGAGGAGAAGTCTGCCCAGGCCCCAAACAGCCACCTGAAATATGTCTGGTATGACCCCTTGAGCTATACCTTATATCCCCGCTCCTCCTTAAGCTCTTTGTCCAGCCATTCGTTAGAAGTGGGACATGTGTTCTCGCCTTTGCTTTTCTTGGACTCTGTCCAGGATACGCTGTTCTTTTTCTCCCTCTTAGCTCTCATCATTTTTGCTGTCTTGTTTAAAACAAAAAAAATCCATGGAAGGGGTTCATTACCCACACACACACACACACACCCTCTCCCCCTGTGAGTCTAGAAAGATGTTTGACCTTGATCCCCACACATGGTAGCCAGCCTGCCCTCCCTTGTTCTCATCCAGCCATGTTAAAAGGTTTTTACAAGAACTCTGCCAAAGCCGCCAGCTAGAAATTGTTCTTGTTGTTTAACTGTGAGTCTATCCAGAGATGTATCCCTGACTGTGCCATCGGACGGAGGGGGAACACCAGTGTTTGTGTGTTGGAATAGTTTGGAGAGACTCGGTTAACAAAAGGCTGCATGTTGTGCCAAGCAGGTTACCTCTGGGTCCCATGTCAAAAAATGATGTTTGGCTTGAAGCGCAGCCGTATCGACAACACTGCATCAGATTTAAGTATTTCAAAGATTCCAGCACGCTCTCTCTCGGTGGAACATTTAATATTATCGTAAAAATATACGAGAGGCCTCTGTCTCCAGAAGGTTATCAGGAGTTGTAGGAAAAGCCCTTTTATAATGAATTTTCCACAATTTAGTTTGGTTTCCATAGCTATCAAACATTTATTTCTTACAGTGTGTAAGTCAGTGTGCACTGTCAACTGCCACGAGGAAAAAAAGGCCAACTTCTAGATACAATATTTCTTTAGGGCATTCCACTTTAGCTGTCATCACCCCGAAGAGTTAGCCGTATGTTGTGCTAATGTTGAGCAAGATGAAAAAAAAGATGATAAAAATATATGAACGCTGAGATAATGCTCCCCAGTGCTTTCATTCATGCTGCATTGCTGTCAAACTGCTTTCCATCAGGCGTCCATCAATTATTTTTACTACTGCAGGTAGCCCCAGACACTTGCGGGGTCAGACTGTTTGCGCAGAGTAACACTGAACAGAGCTAAACTGTCCCTACTGTGGCTGCTGCAACATCTGCTCTGCAATTGGAGCACCTGCCTTCCAAAGTAAACACGCTGTCAGAGAAACATGACTGAAGACTTCAGTCCCCACACACACACACACACACACACACACTTTTCCCTATCGGACATGCGTGTAACAGGAACCGCACTGAGAAAAATGTAAATTACAGGATGTATGCAGACACGCTCGTTCTGTTTGTGTGTGTTGAGGTCGGTCGGGCACTTTTTGGGGGTCTCTTGTTTATAGGCAAAGTTTATATCTTGAAGTGAGGAGGCCTGCCATAATTTGTGTGTGTAGGTATGTATAAATCTACGCTCACATGGGAAGTACTGTGTGTGTGGTTAGTACCTATAGAAAAATGACTGTGTTGATGTAGCATAAAGTTACAAATAGAGATCCACAATTTTTCAGTTCCAGATTTCGATATCTGGGTTTTGGATACTGATACTGACCAATATATCATAATTATTATAAAACATTTTGTTGGTAGTGATATTATGTGTAAGGTCATAAAAGCTTGAGCAACTCAGCAATTCCAATTAATATAAAGAGCAATTGCTTTAATATAGTCAAACCTATTTAATTGAAATGCTTTGACTGGTGTCAATACAGAGGTAGATCAGAACTTGTTTGATTACAATTAAATCATTTTGAACGAGTGCCATAGCATGTAGCTATGGTCATATCGGACCATTGTCTGATATAAGCAATATCGGACCTGATACCAATAGTGGATCGGATTGGTCCCATCTCTCATTTCAAAGGCCTTATTTTCAGGATTTGAGCGTGTGTAAAGTTATTTTCATTTTCTCTAAATAAACAGCTCAATGTGTAACTTAATATGACTTGTTTATAAAAGCCAGCCCTCCTTCTCTGCTCTCCTGTCCCTGAACAGGAAGATGCTCCAGTCTCTGGGGCGTCCTGAGCTGCACATGGCCCTGCAGGTCACCATAGTGAGTGGGTCAGGACAGGAGCACGCTGGCTGTCTGCTCCTCACCTCAGAGGTGCTGTTTGTGGTCAGCCTCAGTGAGGACACCCAGCAGCAGGCCTTCCCCATCACAGAGGTAGACGCACAGAATGAAACCCATCTCCTGTAACAGTCAGAAGAGTCTCTGTGTAGACGGTGAAGTGAATGTGAAACCTTGTGCGTCCCCTGCAGGTGGAGTGTGAGCAGGAGCCAGGCCAGCAGGGTCAGCTCAGCCTCACCTTACAGCAGCAGACAGTAGCCAGCGACACAGAGGTGAGAGCACTGCAGCTGTTCAGGGTCACGTGGAAATGAAGCCATATAGATTGACTTTCCAAATATGTTTTATTGAGCATTAAAGTTACAAGTTTTCCAAATATTACACAAAAAAAGCTTAAGTACAAGGAGTTGATTTTATACACTGCTTTGATGCAGAATGTCAATATAGCATGTGCCACAAACACAGTAAAAGGAGTTAGCTGCTGCAGTATTTTCCTGACATTAATCCTTACTTTTTCAAGTTATTTATAAAAGTTAGTAGGACAGCAGTAGTAGTAGTAATATGCGGTTTCATGTATTTCCTACTACATGACTAGACTACTTTCTGTCTGAAAATGTATAATGCTGCTGCTGTGAGTGGTTGGATAGACATGAAGGTATGTGATTGGTGAGCACCTACAGTAGTTGTGCCTTCATTATGCACAGTGTATTGTTAACCGTCCATCTGTCCCCCTCCAGGGTGAGGGTGTGCGTGGGCGTCTGTCAGAGCAGCAGTACAAGCGCCTGGTGGACTATGTGATGCGCTCCTCTCAGTTCCTCTCCCCGTCCACTGCCTCTCTCCAGCAGCAGCCCGCTGTCACGCTCGCAGAGCCACCGTCATCCGTCACCAAGTCCTACCGCTACCTGGTGGACCCCGCATTCGCCAAAGTCTTTGTAAGCAAGTTCACCATGGTAAAGAATAAAGCCTTACGCATAGGATTCCACTAATTTATTAATGATGATGTGGTCATGCTGGGGAAAACAAGTGACTTATTGTTCCAATGTAAAATGAAGCCTTAAATCTTGGGATACACTGTATGTGCGCTCTGAAAAGATAACTACCCATATATGCAAAACATCGGTTGAGGTAAAATTAGAATTTCTTCTATTAAAGTTATTCCACCTGCTCATCCACGCCTAAGGGATAGAGAGAGATCTTTGAAATATGTATTTTTTACTGATACTACAAACTCAATACATTTCAGTGAACACTAAAACAAATGAACAGTGTGTTCTCTTTCAACGTTAAATCAGGGCTCATTCAGTCTCCAGTGTTCCACAGTAGAAATACACAGTAGACAACTCAGATCTGTTACTATTCTATCAACAGTCTGTAATGTTTCACTCTGCAGGAGAAGTTCTGGGTGTTTACATTCTCCATGTGGTTACTATGTCTCATGCCAATGTTAAGTGCAATATTATATACGTGTGGATGGACACTAGAGATACTTGCTGTCAACCAAAATATTTTTTATAGCTGATGTAACATGTTTGATAAGTACACTGTTCTTTGTAACCTTATGTCGATGCCAACCCCTCATGAAGCAATAACTGTTGTTATTGCTGCCTTTTGTATACTGTTTGTATGATTGAAGTCTAATGCCTTTAATGTATATGTATAATATATGAATAGAGAAACATTTTAATAAAAACTAAGAATTATGATGTGCTTTTTTATAATTGTTTGTACATTAGAAACAAATCAATTTGAATACACACTTTGTAGTATGTCTTTTAGTTTAGTTTAACATTAATGGTGCAAGGAGGGAACAAAGCCCAATGGGCTTGTACAAGAGTTCCACCCCTTGTTTTACACAACAGAGGTTTGTCAAACAGGGTTGCTTCAAACCAAAGTGCATAACTTGTTCATATAAATGATTATGAGTTGACAGTGACACAAAGCTGATCAAAGGTAGGAACTCAATTAGTTCTACATATTTAACTTATTTATTTACCACGTTATGTTGCGCTCTATATTTTTACACTTTCTCATTTCAGAATCAAATGCATACTGGAAAGAAACTAGGAAATGCCCATGTCGGTCACATATGTATAGGGTTCTAAAATGATATTACATGTAAAAGATATAGAGCGCAACATCACATGCTAAATAAACAACTCCCAACAAGCACACAGGAGCATTTAGTGATGTTTACCTTTTGACTTGCTCCCCTTGATTACCAGTGTTTGAGCTAAGCTAACCTGGATGAGTGGGAGTGTGTCTATCTTCCCACATTTCTAAGTAGTCTAACTATATAATAGAGAATAGTATGTCAGTGTGTGTCACCTCTATTCTAACCCTTAACACCCAGCCGTGATGCCTGAACCTAATCACCAATTTCAGGAACATTGGGCTGTGGGAACATAGGGATGACCCCGGATGAGCGACCTTTGTCCATTTTCTAAATGAAAAATGCAAGCACAGCTGTAGGAACGGTGTCTAGCGTTTTCTTGAGTCAAGGTTCAAGGTTTTTTATTAATGTCCCAAGAGGGCAAATGAGTTCAGAGTGAAGGAGGTAGTGGCTAAAAACACACGACAGTACAAGACAACAATGGACACAAAACACAACAGTATGTACACAAACCTGGGGAGTCACGCAAAAAGCATAACCTCTAAAGTATTAGGAATGTTGAACTATTCTTTTAAGCCTATCAGTGCCACAAAATCCCTCTGTATGGTAGCGTTTATAAACTAGTGTAGCCCCCCTTCACTGGTGCAGGAGCTTATAAAAATCCCAAGAAGACACCCATGAGGTGTTTCAGTTGTTGATTCTACCGCTAAGAAAAAACCCTGGACGTCCAACAGAAGATATAAAAATTAATGAAACAACTTTATGCACTTTAGCTTTAAATATTCTTCCATCATGTGTGTGTCAACCTCATTATACAGATATCAGTTTTCAGCCATGGTGCTCCGGTAACGCTGTCCTTCACTGTCATCTGTTTGTGTCACAGTGTTAAACGTCTTTGGTTTCATTTCATGTTGCAGGCAGTAACTGGTGAGAGCCTGTTATGTTTGAGAGGCACAGTAAGTGTGCTGTGCAATGCTTCCATCTTGTGCATTCCCCCCTTCACTTACTTACTATCTGTTGCACCGTTTGCTGTCGGCCCTGGAGGAGCGAGATGAGGCCTGCTGGTGTTTACTGCCTGCTGACCTGACACTGCAGTCTGAGGAGGAGTCTGGAGAGAAAGAGTTGAATAAGACGCTGTAAAACATCTGCTCGATGAGTGCTGATTCTACAGAGAATACCAAGTTATTCATGCCTAAAAGAGTGCAGATCCATTCCTGTTCATACTGTAAAAAACACCCCCCACCTCTACTGTGAAGACCATATCTCCTAGTTTGTCATGCATGTGCCCTCATGCTGAGCTCATCTCCACCATGCAGGATCCAGTGATGATCTCCATCTGTTCCCCTCACAGTGCTGCTCCCCTCTATCACCCCATTAAAACACTATTTGTGCTGCGCTTCATTACGGCCGGTCGTCATTCACTTTGGGCTGTAACTAACTCCTGCGTTAGCATCACGCTTCATTAACACGTCCACGCCGTGTGGGCTGTGACTAACTCCTGCACACCACATTGACACCTAATGGGCAGGCTGAAGTGGCTGTTTTGGCCGCAGTTCTTCATAATGAGACAGTTCTGGCATAATGGAGGGGAGGTCTGTTGGACAATGTGTTTTTGGTATTATCAGAACCTTGGACATTTTGCTGTGGGACCGGCTAGATGTCATTTCAGTGTTACGGTTTCCTGTGTTTAGACTGTATGGTAGCAGAGAGTAGTCAAACATGCAGGAAATGGGCCTTTAACTGTGGCCAAAAGGTGTGTGTTGTGTGCGTGCGCGTGTGTGTGTACCTGAGGCTGTGTAGAACGAGGCCTCCATTTGACTGTGTCTCCTCAGCAGCACCTCCTCTTTCCTTAGCGCTGCCATGTACTTGGAGTAGGACCACGACAACTGTGGGAACATATCCAGAAATCCAGTCAAATCTTGCTGTGATTAGAAAAACAGTTCAATTAGAGGATGGGGTTTCTCCTTTAAACAATCTGTGTCTGGGAGTGATGAGGTCTTGTTTGGACTTCATGCTGTAATGAACTTAAGTTTATCTTCATAGCTGCACTTTTGATTTTAAACTGTTGTGCTCTGCAGATAGCCATCAAAGGAAATCATCATCTCTGTTCATAGTTTCCTCACCGGCTGTGTGGGGGTCAACAGCACTCTGTTGCTCAGCTGCTTTGTTTCACTTGTTCCATCTTGTCCTCTTTCTGACCCATCTTCATCATTTGTGTCTTCTTCCCCTTGTAAACTGGACAGTGGCCTCTCCAGCTCTTCCTGTGTGAAAAGAGGCCAGTTAGTTTTGACCAAATACTTTACTCTTCTCAACAACATTGAAGTAGTAGTAGCCGTTTTTTAATTCACATTTTCCTCATTTGTCAGACTTTATTATGCCTCTATAACTGGCCTCAGTTCTAACGGCCTCTGCACACATCCTACCTCTACTGCACGTCTATCTCGCGTCTGCGTCTGACTTTTTGTCACTGACCGTGTAATCAACCTAGAGCGGGCACACATCCAACCTCAGACGCACTGCTGATGCACGTCGGAGGCACGTCGGAGGCACGTCTGCAGCGACGCTCCCCTTTACCTCAGGAGGCTCGCCTATTTTTTTCTGAGAGCCGCGCGTCTCTCTCGGGTCTCTCTGCTTTAACTGATAGAGAAATACTCTGCTGAGAGTCATATTGACTTCATACCGGCAGCTTTCGCTGTAGTTTCACCATTTCCTGGTGTGTCCCTTTCAAAATAAGACTTCCAACAAGCGAAAATGTGGCAAAAAAAAAAAAGCCAACGGGACGCACGGATTACTGTCCAGACTCAATATTAGACTCAGTATAAATCATATGCATCATAAATGAAACGAAAGAACTTCATTTTTAATGTGAATTATCTATGAAAACTCTATGTAGAAATATAGGGCTTTTAGAAGCAGCGCTGCAGCAGCAGCTGCTGAGACGTTCCATGTGTGTCCGAGAAAAGTGCGAGAGACGCAGCAGTAAGGTAAGGCGACGCGCTCCAGAGGTAGACGCAGGATGTGTGCAGAGGCTGTAAGGGTACATGGGCCGGTAATGTATGATTCCACATATCCCTGGAATGACTGTGGAGCAGTAAGGTACAGACGAGGGTTTAGTGTGTTATCAACCGGAGCGCCATATTGATTTTGTTTATCACAAGCATGGTGTATTTCACTTGTGTTCGTCGCAGCAGACCCGGGTTGGAATGCGGCCCGGGTCGTTCTCTGCATGTCATTCCCCTCTCTGCCCCATTTTCATCTCTTTCTCTACATACTATCAAATAAAGCTGGAAAATGCCCCAAAAATGATCTTTAAAAAAAATGTAATTAAAGAAAGAAGACAAAGAAGCTGGTGATTAAATTGTTTAGATTGATAAAATAAAAATAAAAGTGTCAGTTTTTAATTTAACTTGCTTTAGAGGCTATTTTCCCATCCTCTACACCTCTACGCCAGTAATAGCCAAAGTCTGGATGTATTATGTTTAAGGGTCTTTCTTCTTTCATTTGAGAACAATTTCTCGTGAACGCTTTGAGGAATTTTCTTTAAACTTTGCACAAATGTCCACCCTAATTGAAGGAGGCACTCATTATATTGTGGATGTCATAGGTCAGAGGTCACTGTGACCTAATGGACGCAATATCTCAAGAACACTGTAACGGATTTTTATTCAAATTTGGCACAAACTCACACTATGACTAGAAGATAAACTGATTACATTGTGGAGGTCAAATGTCAAGGTCACTGTGACCTCGCATATTGTGTTGACTCTGACTCAAAGATGAACTGAATAGATTTTGGAGGTCAAGGGCACTGTAATGACTCAAACTTAATAGCTCAAGAAAGAGGGAGTTTTGTCATACTTTGGATAACTCACTTGAGGATGAACTCTTTACATTTTGAAGGTCGAAGGTCATGGTGTCTGTGACCTTGTGAGCACAATAACCATATTAGCTTCTTAGGAGCGTTACCTTCTTTAAAGCATTGTCTACCAATGTACCTTCACAAATGGCCAAGCAGTAGTTGTAGTTCTCTTAGTATTGACTATATCCTCACCTGGGCTCTCCTCCTCTCTTCTTCTTCCTCCTCCTCTTCCTCCTCTCTCCTCCTCCGTCTCCTCACTCTGGCTCTGTGTTTCACTCCTTTCTCCTGCAGTAGAGGAAGGAGCTGCTCCTCTCTCACACTGCTGCTCAGGGCTTCAAACTCGGGCCAAAACTTCAGCAATTCACTGAACACTGACACCTACACACACAGAGAGACAGTACACACATTCAGCTTATGGACCAGAGCAAAGATAATGCAAACCCATACTCTTACTAACACAGACACAGACACACGCACACACACACACGCGCACACACACACACACACACACACACAGACACACACACACACACACACACAGTACCTGTGCCTCTCTGAAGATGTAAGGGCCCAGCTGGTGGCGTTTCTCCAGAATGTGCTGGGCCTGTTGAGGAGGGATATCTATCTGCAGGGTGGGGGGCATGGAGGAGTTGATGAAACAGTTAATGATGGTGGAGATCTTCTGCTGGATGGCAGCCTCATCACAGTGGGAATGACAGAGGTCCTGTGTACGGGCAAACAGGGGACAAAGGAGGAGGGATATGTGTAGTAGGAACTATTTCTTCTGCTCCTGAAATGTTTGAAATATCTCTGCCAATGAGAAGTTTGTTCCAGATATGAAAAGGATTTTTTTTTTTTGCAGACTTTGATAAATTAAATCCTACATGAACACACTGTTAAAGTCAGTTCTGTTCAAATCACACCAAGACAGTCTGATAAGGTACAGTAATTAACGGAGGTAATGACTGGTTAAAACATTATTCATCAATTCATTCATCAAGAAAAACAAACTGAGTTACCTTTTAAGATCCCTCACACAAATTCAAAGACAAAATAATAATCTTAATTTAAAAAATAACTTGTGTCTGATATGCTTTGTATCAAATCATATGATATCAAGTGTGGCTACTGCTGGACACAAGACGTCTCCTGCATCGGTGAAAAGTTCATCCTCAGTGTGTGTGCGCTGGAGGTTTTAAGTTTCCACAACATCGACCTTATACGTACAAGAGATCAAACAAAGATCCAAGAACAGACTCTGCACGTACACCATTCTGGATGGAGGCGTGGCGCTCAAACAACCATTCAAGTGAATGAACGATTAAGAGGTTTAAATTGAGGGGAATTTAAAGTATGAATGTAACCCGACCAGATGACACATTACAGGTACAGTAGTTTTGCCTTTTTTTTCTTACCTTGTACCTCTGCACCTCCAGCCAGAAAAGCAGGTCATTTTCTAGGAAGTCTCCTTTCAGAGAGACAAAGTGCTGGAACTGTGAGCAGGTGACGGGGTTGTGAAGGACCCGTCGAAACAGCAGGATCTCTTTGGAGGAACTCATCCACAAGCCCTGGGCCCGTGAGGGACACACAATGGAGGACTGTCAGGTCTTTAAAGGCCTACTTCACCGGTTTGAATATGAAGGTGTATTGAATTCTGAGATCCTATGTAGTATAAATGTGCGAAAAAAATTGAAATCGGTTCATCCTAGCCTGAGAAAAGGCAGAAAGAGTGTTTTTTTAACCCTATATTTCTCTTTCTCGTGACATCACAGAAAGAGAAATATAGAATATAGTGTTAAAAAAAACACTCTTTCTGCCTTTTCTCAGGCTAGGATGAACCGATTTTAATTTTTTTTGCACATTTATACTACATAGGATCTCAGAATTCAATACACCTTCATATTCAAACCGGTGAAGTAGGCCTTTAACAACACAGTAAGCTGTTGGTTACAAATTCTATATCTGTACTACGGTATGAGAAACAGTATGCAGCAAAGATGATGTGTGACCTTTGTCCTATAAACAGTCATAGCTCACAGAAAACTGAGCCATGATTCTCCTTTATTCTCAAAACCGTTTCTCTGCCAATGATGAGACAATGATCATGAGGAAGATAGCCACAGTTGTGTATTGAAAATCTCCTTCCTGTAATCATCCTGTTCCTAATGTGACCCGTTCATGTTTTATGTCTGTGCTCTGAGAGCACAGGCTGAAAACACTATTAAAGGAAGGTTAGTAATGCTGATGCTTTAATCTTATTTACCCTGGATCCAATTTGGGGAAAACTAAAGCAGCCCAAAAGCCAAAATGGTGTTTGACAAAGCCAGTGCTCCGAGCCAAGTCATGAACTAAAAATCACACATGCTTTCAGGCCCAGGAAATGCCTTGTTTCTCTCCATATTAAGGGGGGATTTCTCCTTACCTTGCGGGCTTCTCTCTTCGCTCGGCGGCGGTAGATGTGCGATGAGAGCCTGCCTGTTGCTTGTGGCTAGCACACAGAGAAACACAATTACGCGCAGAGATCAAAAGTCAGAAACTAAGTAAACAAAGTGGCAGTAAGAGAGAGACACTGAACACCTCTCAAAGCTGTGTGCTCTTAGTCACTGGTACCTGGTTACATTTCACCTTCCCTCCACCTTTTTATTTCCTCTGATCTTATTCCTCTAATCTCCTCTTGGACCGATCTTTACCTCTCAAATGTCATCCCCCTCTCTCCGTCGCTTCCAGCCTTCCACTCACCTCCTCCGCCAGCCTGTAATGCTAAACTAGCCCTACCACTCATTACTTAATGAGAGGATCCTTGTGACCAAACATAGTAAACTTGATAACATAATGAGGCAGAGTGGAGGATTGTGTGGTTTGTGTGATGCGGCAACATGGACACTGACAGTGTTTAGTGCTTTCTCACATAGCAGAGCCCCTAATGAGCATCTCACCTCTTAACCTGTCCAATCACTTACAGGCCCATTATGCAACAGGGATCCAATGGTGTTGCAGTTGTAAGCACAAACCACCAGGTAGGATAAGGTTGGCAGTGGGCCCAACTGTCTTCCAATTTTTGATAAAACAATACAAGTGGAGTGCATGGTAAGGCCATTTAAAATATCTAATCTTGTATAATTAATAATTTCCTGTCTTCAACAAATATTCTGCTAAATAAATGGCCACATGTTAGAAAAGGATGGGATTAGTATTATTAGTAGTATTATAAAGTAGCAACAGAAATTTTATTTAGACTTGATTGAGAGCACAACAAGCAAACCTCAAGGTCATAACTTCATATCCCCTGAAATGATTTGCTTCATTCTTTTCCAAAGCCAAGTCAAGTCCTGCATGCAAATAATACTCACAGGCTCTCTGTGTGACCTTGTTGTAATTACTTATTTACTAATCACCTAACGCACATTTACAGGTGTTGTCCCAGCATGCACTGCTGACACCGTCATGGAAGTCTATTACGTCAATTGTCTATGTGTTATAATGTCTTACTAGTCAGACTTCTGGGACAAGTTGGAACATAAGTCCCTGATAGTTTTCAGGCAACAGCTCAGACCCAAGATATAGTCCTTCATACAGTATACCTCTGCAGAATATGATGAATAAAATGTGATTGAGCTTATATTTCAAAATGTCAAACTATTTAGTAGTATTGTTAGTGTTGAGAATGAGGATGTCTACCTTTGGCTGGCCTTTCAGTCGCTCTGTGAACTCCGCTGTGGACAGGAAGAGAGGCAGCCATCTTTTCTCTATGTGACTCCTGACTATGTCCTGGATCTCCACAACCACTGGGTTAGAGAGACAGTCTAGCTTCAGACGCTCCAGTCCACCTGACAGACGCAGTATCTACACACACACACACACACACACACACACACACACACACAGTCAAATATACACAGTCAAATATACACAGACAGTGTCAGTAGAAGCAGATTTTTGTGTTTTAAGTGTGCATGCTAAACAACACGAGGACCATATGAGGTGAACAAACTGATAAAAAAAAAGTGTGAAACTCCTCTCCTCTCCTTCCTAACTCCTGCTGTGCCCTTCATCATTCCCACAATCCCTCTGTTCTCTTCCTCTCCCCGCTCTGCGTTCTGTCTGCATACATGGATCTGGCCCTGTCTGCCTATTTAGATCTCCTATATATTTCTTCTCATCTTATCCAGCACGCACACAGGCAGACGGGCATGCACACATTCACACACACTCAGGCCTCAGAAATGAGAACCAGTCGTGGCATTGGAGGGGGAGTGAGTAGATGAAAGGAAGCCAATCTGTGACTGGAGCACTGAGTGTTTGAGAGAGTGAAGGGCCAAAGCACAGGGTTCGACATAACGTATAGCCCGATGGCCCGGGGCCAGTAAAATCATATGCAGGGCAAGTTGATTGGCCAGTCACTGTCCCGCCCGGGCCAGTGACTGGCCAATCACAGTTCAGTATCTTTTTGTAGACTACATCATGGTTCATTGAAATGCGCGTTGAGAGTCGTAATGAAAGCAGTGTTTATTTAAGACTCAATATAATAAACCTAATATAAAATATATTTTTTAATGAAAGGCCAGTGGACAACCGATGCGTGGGCGGACAGGCGGAGCAACAAGCGGGTGCACTCTCGCTCCGTTGGCAGAGCTGCCTACCGTCCGCCTGCGAGTCGACAAATCAATCGACTTGCTTTGCCTCCTTCCATACCTTTCTTTCTTCCCACAGCAGAGGTTGAGGTGCAGAAAATGATAACTGCGCTTTTCCTTTATCTGCCGACGTAATGTTACAGTATTTGCATGCAAGCCCCAATGGTAATACAAATGAGAGGCGTTATTTAAACGCTGTGAATGCGTCTCCGGTGATTGTGTCGGTTGTAGACAGAAACGAACGGAGGGACTCCGCTCACTGTACAGTTCCTATAGTCGCGCAGTTTGGCACTGTGTTTTCAGGCTCGAGACATTCAATCAGATCGCGGAAGTCTTTCCCATTGAAATCGCTAACGGGGAGAATATCCCCGGTTATTATTTTAGCCACAAACCACAGTTCATCTGCGCGGCGGCTCACTCGCTGGCGAGATCACACGGTGAAACGCTGCTGTGATCGGACGAAGGCATTGTGTGTTTCTAAGGTGATTTAACGTCATAGTCTTAGACGAGCGTTTAACTTATGCTGCATATTTTGCACTGCATTGTTTTTTATCAATAGTTTGAAAAAATGGTCCCACACCGGACTCTTATGTGAAGCTGACACTTCATGGAGAAGTGACACTCCTGCAGCGCGCTCACGACCAGACGTGAACTCACATACACGGTGAAATCTCCCATTAAAAAAACGGCATAACCCACTGATTTTCGGATTTCTATTCTACTTTTGAAGTCAACTTGAGCGCAAGTGGAAAACCGGTCATTCGGTCGACACATTCACATCCCTAATGCATATAGAGAAAGTAATAAAAACAGCCTACCACACATGACTTCTGCAGGTGAACTATTCATTAAACTACCCAAATTCAAGAATAAAAACAACCATCAAACTACTTGACTTTAAAATACTGGCCGACTCTTTCAACATACTTTCAGTTGTAGGCTTCTAATTCAATATGTTTGCCTGGTTTTATATTATGTGTATGAGCAATATCAACATTTCATATAATTAACTAAAAGAAAAATAACCAAATCTAAAGGGAATATCTATACTGGTATAGATATTCCCTTTAGATCTGGTTATCTTTCTTTATTTTTCTAATACAGGTATTATAATTATTGACACTAAATTATGAAGAAAAAAAAAGTGTGTGCAGGGCCAGTGAAAATATACAAGGGGCCAGTAAAACTCGGATCCACTGGCCCGGCGGGCCAGTAGGAAAAAAAAGTTATGTTGAACCCTGAAAGCAGTAAAGCTGTCAGTCTCTCTACAACACTCACGCAGACAAGAGCAGACCCAATGCTACAGAGTAACAAGCACTACAGTTGGCATCCATCTTCAAATGCACAGTTGTAATCATTATATTGATGGTATTTATGAGATGAGGACGACAGATGCCAAAGGCCATGGACCAGAGTTGAAGTCATGTCAACCATACAGTCTATGATGTCATCAAGAACACCCAGAAATCAGTGTTCTTCACTGGCCTTTATTTGAATATGTCCTAAGACCTAATGAGGGGATCTTGTCTGGCAACATATTCTTTCAGTACAGACAGTTAGCGGACCGTGAGGAGATATTCACTGATTTTGACAAAAAGTGATTTTGACAGAAAGCATTCTCCAGAATCGTCGACTCCACCTTTTAAGACCTACATCATGCTGTTGTTCTGTTGAGGCTGGGCTCTCACAGCCAAAGAAGTAGTTCCTGTGGAGGTATTTGGTTGTGATATGAGACGACCTCTCCTGTCTGACAGCCCTGTGCTTCTGAGGAGTCCTCCTGTACTGCTCCAGGTCCAGCCAGCATGTCAGATGGATGCTGAGCAGCACAAACACACATGTTCACAACAAGAACCATGTTAGTTTTTTAGCATAAACTTCAATGCAATACATACATTTCAAAACAATATAATTCATGTTCATATTCTAATTGTATTTCAGTTTAATGTGATTATGATGCATGTCACAGCCAATAATGAAATAACAGTGGATAAGATGTGCTGGTAGGATGGTGGATGGTAGCATGTTAGATTTAAAACAACCAGATGATGGCTTGTATTACGTCTATTAATAACTTAATAAAATGTCTGAACCAATAGTGTACTAACATTTTGCCTTGGTTACTGTAACACAATAATGTATGTATATTACTGAACTAATAACATTAACCAATAAGGTAATAACTTAAAAAAGAAATCTTAAGTTTTTTTATGTTATCCTCAAGTTCCTTCAACTGAAAAATGGTAACCTTATCGGCAGTTGTTACATTATCGGCTGCTTCATTTCACACTTGCGAGTCAGGCTACGTGTAATGCTGTACATCTATTGCTTATACATATTCAGGGCCAAACGTCTGACACTTACCTGGCATGGTGATTCTGGAGGAAGGACATGAAGTGGGCGATCTCGTGACGGTGGCGGAGTAAAGAACCTAGCCGGTAACCTTGGTATCCTGGAGACACTGTGGACCAGGAGTCAGGAGCCTCGGGGGTGGAAGGTGTACCAGGACAGGGCATCAGCATGGACCCACACTGCTCCACCTGTACAGGGAGAGAATACATGACAGAGAAATGGAGCAGAAAAGAGAGAGAAAAAAGGCGTGGTCTAAAAGTGTTAACGGCCATTTTTCCACATCACGTCATGCCTCCTGCTGCTTCTTAGACGTGCTAAAGCCACCGTCAAGCACATGGATCATTTACACTACACAACAGCAGTACGACTCCATCCTAAATGACACGTTCATGCCAAAGTAATATAGTCCAGGAACAGTAGATAACCACCAGTGTTACTAAGCGATACATAAATACTGGAAAGAAGAAGAAAAAAACACTTTCACATCATTGTTTACATTAGCTGTCTGATGAACAGGTGGGTGTGTGTTTGTATTGGCTAATAACTGAACACCAACATGTTATTAATGTGTGGAGCTGGTGGATGCTGGCTGACCTGTCTCCGGCCGCGCTCTGATTCTTCATACAGACTCTGTAATTCTCTGTACTCTGGACTGTCCACACAGCGCACCTCCTCCTGCACACACACCTGGACAACACACGCGCACACACACACACACACACACACACACACACACACACACACACACACACACACACACACACACACACACACACACACACACACACACACACACACACACACACACACACACACACACACACACACACACACACACACACACACACACACACACAGCCAAATGACAGTTACAATGATTATTTGCGTAATAGATTAGTCGATCTGATTAATTAATTGTTTGATTTATTCATATTTAAAGGCGATTATTAAAGTAAGCGATATATCTATGTTAATATACGTGTTAAATCGCCTGATATTCATACAGTGATCACTTATATAGTGTGCTCGCTTCATAACACAGGTCTCTCAGTCACTCGCTCTTGCATGTAATTCAGGTATCCCACAACCTGATATCCAATCAGAAGAGAGAACGCTACAAACGGGCATGTTTCACTGCTGGTGCAAGCGGAGAGAGCGACAGAGGGGTGGATGTTTATGCGCCTACAATGGTGGAGCAGGTAAAAATCCTTCCCAATGTCTGTTTTGATGGTTTTTATCATGTTTTATCGCACACAGGATCTGAGATGTTGCTAGATAACTTGCTGCTTGAAGACCGCAGTGCATTAATGTGGTGACGTAGGGACGAGCGAGGGGACTACTAACTGTAGTCACTTACAGGAAGTTCGCTAAAAGTACCATTTCCCTTACTAAACCTTTAATTGGCAGTTATTTGGATAATCTATCAATAATCAGGTCATTTTTAAGCGGAAATGCCAAACAGACTTTTGATCATTTTAGCAGTCCTGTGTGCCAGCTAACCTGTACCTTAAAGGAGATCCACATCTTCATGATAAATGGTAAACTAACTAAAGTGTGGATGTATACTGTACCTTCTGGAAGGTTTCTTTGTCTGTGCAGACCAGCAGGGTCCAGGGCTCCAGCAGGATGTTCAGTGTGTGTTCCTCAACCTGGTCAAACAGCTCCTCGAAGGCAGGCATCAGTCTCTGGTACAACCCCCTCCTCATCTCCTCATCAGCACCCACACTCCACCTGGCAGAGCTGGAGAGATAGGAGGAGTAAAGGAGCTGAGAAGAGAAGAGAAGAAAAGAGATCATATAAAAGTCATCACTTCAGAGTCATTTCTCTTGCAAACCACCATGGCCGGTCTATCATCACCATTGTTCAGCTCTCTCAAACACATTACTCAGTATATCTCATCGCGGCGGAGGCCATCACACCAAATAAATCTCACTCGTGTGACCGTGTTGGCCACGGCACTGTGGAAAGATCATCTAAATGTCATTGCCCTGGTGCCCTAAGGTTAACTACTGTAGAAGGAAAATAGATTTGACTGTGAGCTATTGTGGACCGGACCGGCTCAGCTCCCCTCCCTTGGTCCAGCTACACAGGGTAGGGGCTCTGAGTGTGTGTGTGTGTGTGTGTGTGTGTGTGTGTGTGTGTGTGTGTGTGTGTGTGTGTGTGTGTGTGTGTAAGAGAGAGGGTAACAGAAAAATGTATACTAAATCTCTGTTTCATTGCCTTTTAATGACTTTGTTTTCTATTACTGGTTGCCTTCACAAACATTGTTAGACATTTGTTCTCTGCAGCTTTAATTTATGGTGATTCATGATTTTTTCCTGGCGTCCTTTCTAAAAGGAGGCCTCTTTATCTCTCTCATTGTACTCATCTGGTTCCTCTTAATACTAGTTTTAAATTAGTTCAAACATGTTTTTTTTCCACAGAAAACATGAGTTCCACAAATGTACCTATTTTTTTTTTGTTATTTGACAATGAGTTGGCAGTGATACATTATACATAGCTTAAGAAAAAAAAATCAGAAACAAGTTATTCTGTGGAATCCTGTGGAATAGCATGTGTGTGCTATTTCTTGGCAAAGGGGAAACAAAGTTATCCTGGAGTGGAGGAGTGTTTTGTAAACGCTGCACCAAGATACCAGACACTATCCTCTGAGCCAGCCTGGACAGAGACATCCTGTATCAACTCAATGAGATTTACACACTGTTTAATAAAACCTCAAGCATGACATTTTGATTGTAAAATACAGCTAATATTTGCTTTGTAGACCATAAATGCTTCCCTCTCTATTATTTTGATTCTTTTAATATTATTGATTTACGTATGCATCTTAATTGCAGTATGGGTGGCTATACATAGCTTCAATTAGTTTGAGCTAATGCCTCCTAAGGTCTCTCTATCACACTACTTTGACATGTATGGAATGTTCATACTGTGTTCTAAACAGAGTGAATTTCACGGATTCGAAGTAGTTTGCATCTGATTTTGAGATAAGTGCAGACAAGTGGAAAATAACTGAAATGATTTCTTTGAATGCTTTTGAATCCAGGCTGAGAGCACTTGACACCACCTCCTCCTTTACTTGTTACTGTTTTTTATTATTTTAAAGGGCTAACTGTTTTTTTATAATTTTAATTTTTGTTTCTATGTTGTGAGTGTATCTTGTCAGTGTAGGACTCCCTTCGAAAAAGTGGTTTTTAATCTCAATGGGATTATATATTTTTTTTTCCTGGTTAAATAAAGGTTAAATTAAATAAAAAAGTGTTATTCTCTATCAGAAAAGCTTTGGTCTTGGGGGCGCCCTTAGCTCAGTTGGTAGGGCATCCCCACCCTCCCCCCCCCCCCCCCCCCGGGCCGGGCCCAGCAGCAGACCCGGGTTTGATTACCGCCTGCGGTCGTTCTCTGCATGTCACTCCCCTCTCTGCCCCATTTCACCTTTGTCTCTCTGCACTGTCAATAAAGCCAAAAAACATCTTAAAAAATAAAAAATAAAAAAAGCTTTAGTCTTGATGGTGTGTGTACAGTATGTGTTGTGACCTGTGCCTCTCTCTGTACTCTGTAGGGGTCCAGCCCGGCCTGGTAGAACAGCTGGCGGTAGTGCTGCAGGTCGCTCCAGAAGTGGACTGCATTCTCCCACAGCTGAAACAAAACAGGAAGTTTCAAACCAAAATGATTCGTCTTGATGGCTATACTTTGGAACAAACATTTGCGGTCAAAAAAACTGTCTGGCTTCCCTGTCTCACTCTCCTTTCAGTCACATTCCCACAGGTGAATGAAATCCCTTGATTAGATAAATGAATGCAATAATAGAACTGGCCTAAAGGGGGAGCCAGACAGAATACAAACTCAATTTAACCATAGCTATATATCAATTATTATTACTTCCATTCCATTATATTCATACAGGTATTTCCATTATGGCTCCAATAATGATAACAATAACATTCAAATATCATGATTCAATGTGATAAAAGGTGTATTAATGATCCATTAGCTGCTGTTGTACCTGCTTTCCAGACTGTTGACAGAAGTTTGTGAAGTAAAAGCCGGAGAAAGGCTCCACAGAAAGAGCCTGGAGCATCTCCTCCATTCTCCTGCTGCCCAGTACCTGACTTCTGCTCCAAAACAACTGATCACAAGAGGAGAGTTAATACAATCAACACAACCATTCATCATAAGAATAACTTATAACTGGGGCTGGAACTCATGATTATTTTCATTATTGCTTTATCCAACAAATATATGCCCAAGGGGACAAATAGCTTGTTTCGTCCAACTAACCAAAAATATTCAATTAAGCAAGCTAAAAAAGCAGGATCCACTCATGGTTTCAGCACTACTTTAGTCCATAGCAACAAACATGCTACAGTGGAAAGAACCATTGACTGCCTGTCACTGACAGAGCCAGATGGACAACCCAAACAGCAAGAGCTCCATTGCTGCAGGTCTGTGTGTTTTTAATTCATTTCACATGTTGTTCACAAGTTGGTTCTCTTTCCCACCTTAAAACGTTTCACGACCCACGTGGTATCATGTCCTAATAGATTTACCTGTGTATGGACAGTATGGGGGGTGTGAGGCAGGCAGGTGTCAGGGCGTGGAGTAGGCAGGGTCATAGATACATGGTGGGGCTGTGTACCAGAGGGAGAGCTGACACAGCATTCAAATTCAACATGGTCTGCCTGAACACACTGGGACATCCAGAACCGAGGAGCCCTGTGGAGGAAGGGGAGAGAGAATTACCAAGGAATTCATACAAACACCTAACTACACAGCTTATGCAGGATACAACTCATATCCTATACATTTGTAATATGTGGCTAATTACAATAATCATATGCATATGAATAAATGAAGAGTCACTGCACACACAAATGCATTATCTGAGATCATAATGAAGAGAAGATGAATACTGTGAATCTCACCAGTAGTAGAGCAGAGACTCCATGAGGAAGGACTGAACAGAGTGCAGTTTGTCCTCTGTCCAGCAGGGGGAGGTAGACAGCCCCAGACTGGAGAGCAGCTCCACACTCAGACTGCTCTGGCTGCTGCTCAGCAGGTACCAGCTCCTCATTAGGACTAAGTACCTGCTCAGAATACAGCATGAAATTCAATATATATATATATACAGGTGCATCTCCAAAAATGTGAATATTTGAATAAGAACTATCGCATCAATGCATCATGGTATGGAGGTGATCAGTCTGTGGCACTGATGAGGCGTTATGGAAGCCCAGGTTGCCTTTATAGCGGCCTCCAGTTCCTCTGTATTGGCAACAATACATTCATGTAAAATTGATCAAAAAAGGCCTGAGATATTTCACAATTATGTGTGATGAACCGATAATATATGGAAGCTTCACTTTTTGAATTAAATTACCGAAAGAAAGAAACTTTTCCTTGGCATTCTAATTATGGGAGATGCAACTGTGTATGTCAGGAGTATCAATTAATTTAGAAGGGACAAAATACTAGAGCTTCTATTTTTAGCTGTAATGAATTCAATATCATACCATTATTGTTAATAATCACAGTCTGTTAGTTTAGTTCACGACAATGGCAAAGAGTGTGTCCCATCATTGTATAATGTTTACCTGTTCTTGCGCTCCCTGCTCTGTGTTGCTTTCAGCCTCTCTATATCCATCCACAGATGAAGCAGCTTCTCTCCTGGCATTCCTCGCAAAAACTCCTTAAACTCATCCAAGCCTGGTCTGTTGCTAAGACAACATGCACCATGGCAACACATATCAAGGACACTTTCCTTGTCTGTGCCCTTGCTCCCCACCCCCAAAGTCCTATTAAAGCATTCTGTCTGTTCTACCTCTCCACTCCCACTCTTGCCTTCTTGAACTATCTCTTTCTTCCCGTCCAATCTTTCTCTGCGCCCGTCAGCTGAACACTGGTAAACTTTACTGTGAGCGGATGCCTCTACGCTGGTGCAATTTGTCTGGTCCTTTGACTTGCTGGAACAGTCACTAGTAGTGTTTGCCTGGCACTGACCACCCAGCACATCTAATGCACTGTTAAGCACCAGTTGAACCACTTTGGCAGCCACATTCTCCAGTGGTTCAGAAGAGTCATACTTGTGGCTACTGGCCTCTTTAAGATGCTGCTCCCCTGAGTTGCCAGCTGATGGCGCTGTGAAGTAAAGGCCCAGCTCTGTTTGTGAAGTCTTGAGTTCTTGGCTTTCCTCACATTTAAGATCAGAGGAGGAGGAGGAGGAGGAATGTGAGGAGGACAAAGCGGATATGACACACGGGTTGAAGGATGTTAATGACTGACTGCATTCTGTGTCGACATGTTCGTTCTGACCAGAGTGTAGACATCCTCCTGAACAGTGGGGAAATAGAGAGAACTTAAGAGTTCTATTCTTCATAGCTTTACTCCAGCCTGCTTACATGTATAGTACAAACAGATGTGCAAATGGAAACCAAAGGGGTTATAGAGTATACCTTGATCTGCTGCAATGTTCTCCTGAGAATGGGAGCAGGTTAGGGCCCTCGGTGTGTTGGTTTCTTTGTCGAATTGGGAGAAAAAACGCAGTTGTTGTGCTGACAGAGTGGTTTGACCCGAGCTGTCTTTCTTCCTCTGGATACAGAGGTGTGGGTCCCACTGAAGCAACAGCTTGGCTAGTCTGAGGAATATAATAGCCTTAACTGATACACCACCAGCAACATAGTACACAAGCATGTGTGTCTCTGAAAGTATTTGTTTTATTCCTGTAGCACTCTCGTCCCTATGTTTTGGTTGAAAGTTACGCAGGGCTGTTGATCATAATGAAATGGGCAGACTCAAACAGATAAGGAAGAATGGCAACAGTCTAAAACACAAGCACAAGGATTCCTAGAGGCTCAGTGAACCGCATTGTGCTGCTAGAGGTTACAGCTACAGCTGTGTTGTGTACATGTAGTAGGTCAGAAAACAAAACGGTCAACATTGTAGTACCTGTATTCATTGTAGCAATCACTTTGAAGGAAAAAGGGCAACCTTTCTTTCACAATCCATTGAATTCCTTGCTCTCTGTCCAGGCACTGAAAAGGTCAAAGAGACAGATTTCTCTGAAACCACTACATTACAGAAACATACTCATCTCCAAAACGAAATATAAACAACCATTGATTCCTATTAAAAAGAAAATGAAAAAAGATTGACTACTTACCAGGGGTGTAAAGTAGCAAATTACATTTACTCGCGTTCCTGTAATTGAATAGTTTTTTCGTGTACTTGTCATTTTTTAAGTGATTTTTAAAACCTATACATTTACTTTGAGTATGTTTATTTTGAAGTATTGTACTTCGCTACATTTTATATCACCTGCGTTACTGAGTAAAAAAATAGATAGGGAAAGGAGAGAAAAGAAAAGAAATATCGAGGGGGGCTTTTTAATTTTTTTAATGCTATTTGCATTTTCCTTGTTTTCAGTTCAATTAGGATATGTTTAAAGTCAAAAGTCACGGTTTTAAATGTTAAATAAGTGCATGTTGCAGTTCTTAAATCAATGAATAATCATCTATAATAATTGTGATAACACAATGTCAATCAAAATAATCATGATTATGATTTATGTCAAAATCGAGCAGCCTAACCTTGCAATTTCCATGGTTTAGATCAATTATACACAATTACATTATTAGAACTGCAGCTGCAGTCTGTTTAGGTCTGTAGACCGGTTACATTCCCATTCCCCCATTAACAGACTATTTGCTCCATATTTGCTTATCTAAAGTATAATGACACAGTGTACATCCATACATGTGTGGTGACATGATTTGTTTAATTTTTGCACTTTCATTTGTAAAAGTGTTACATTAATTAAACAAAACTAGTTTGAGATTTATATCCCCTTGTCTATGTATATAATGCCTTACACTGAAGAGACCCTGCCCCCTCCCACTGTTAAAAAGTAACTAGTAACTTGTACTTTAAGTACATTTTAAATCAGCTACTTTTTCACTTTTACTTCAGTAGATTTTTAGACCAGTACTTTTACTTAAGTAAAATTTCATCCAAGTAATCATACTTTTACTTGAGTAGAATATTTTTGTACTCTTTGCACCTCTGCTACTTACACACACAGTGTAATGATTGTCTACTGGAGGGGTTCTTGCCAGTGCAGTGCGGTCACCAGTAAGGAGTTGTGATTTGCTGCAGTGAAGGACTGATCTGATTCTATTGGCGAGAAAGTCAGCTGCCCCGCTCACCACCTCAAACAGCCCAGTCTCCTGGTTGTAAAGCAAGGCCTGTGGGAAAGACTGGAAACAGATGCAAGTGTATAAGAAGGATGTTTTGTCAAAATATGCTACATTTAAACATCAGGAATACTTTACCGGCAGACTTAAGAACTCATTGAAGAAGTGAGCCAATACGTCATCAGAGGCTAGACAGTTCTCCTGCATGGAGACAAACAAACATTTTTGCTCAAAGGCCCCCCCCGATATACAAGACAAAACTGATTTTTTTTCAGAATGAAAATTATAATCAACTTTTACTCACAAAATTGTCAGTCGTTAGATGGGGAAACTCTGAAAATAGAATAAAAACTTAAGTTACCAAAGCAACACCAGTTCCAGACATCAAAAAGGGGGAAATTGAAAGTGCTGCTCTTACCTGCTGAAATGAATCCACACATTGTTCACCTCAAACTAATGCCGTCAAATATATTCAAACTACCTTCCCAGAAAGTGGAGCCAGGTCGTCACACTCAAACAGCCACAAGTCTCAGAGTGTAATTACAGACACTGCAGGTTGCTATGGAAGTGGACTCATTTTCAAAACACAGGGGGCGGTAAAAGTTTAACTAGAGGAGGCTGGAGGGAAGCAAATAAGTTTTGCTTCCTTATGCAGTTCAAGACCCAGGACTTACTTTACTAAATTAGTCATATCATTTTTTTGTCTTACTGTTCAAGATGACTTGCATGAAGTATAGTAAAAACAAGACGAATGAGAGAATGAAATGGTTGTTTCAGTTAAGACAAGGTAAGGTCAAACCACTAGATGGGGCAAAACTCTCATTTTAAAACATTGCAGGAGATAGCAAAAAGGACCAATTATTTCACAAATGATTTAAGAGCCATGTAAGATATGTAAAAAAAAAAATCAAAATTTATTTAAAAATGCTCTGAAAACACATTGGTAAAAGTGGACAAATCCTTAGGTGCAGTAGATCAATGTGATTGGTAAAGTGCATCCACCACAAAATTCATCCATTCATTGCACTGATGGTGAAACTTCCTTCACATTCATAATTAAAAACACACAAGTAAGAACAATGTTGAAAAAAGGGAAATACAGTATAAACACAGGTACAAAGAAATAGGTACAGACGTCGCTATCATGCACTGGCTACAAATCAGATTCCAAATCTGCTATGCCGCATCTTCACCATTAGGCAGAAAGAAATGCTATAGTGATTTGAGCATAGCAAACAGGAATACAGTTAACTTTCCATTCATAGCCTCCTAACGTTTCGCTTGCTTCGAGCACTTCCTGGAGGAATGATGTCCTTCTTGTGACGGCTGCCCGACTGACTGCCACACGCTCTGGAGCCGTGGAAAGCACACAAGCAGGAGGTGCAGAACTGAAAGCCACAGTCAGCCCTGCTGCACACACCCTCTCCTTTGACTGAGCGACAGCGTGCCGGATGCTCACACTGAGGGCAGGGCTTCAGCCACTCATCTCTGAACAGGGTTTTGGCAACCTGAGAGGAGGAAAAATAGAAATGATTAAAAAAAAGGGGAATGTTTTATGCAAGCTTCCCCTCAGCAGTTCCTCCAGTAGAGGAAAAACCTCACTGAACTGTAATCAAAACAACATTTACAAGATATTAGAAAAGATGGAAACAGCAACAACTGTTCTCCAGAATCACTGACTCCACCTTTAAAATGAAATGACATCCAATGTAATAGTCGGAAAAACTCACTTCGAGAAACTTCTCCCTTTTACTGCTGCTTCCTGAATGTAAGGTGCTTTGCCCTAATGGGGTTAAAATGCCAGTTGACTGTGGGGTACAGAAGCTGGAGGTCCTGGACTGAGACTGGGGCTGAACCGTCTTCAGGGCCGACCTCTTGTGAAGAGTGAGTCTAGTGTCTGCATCAGGGACATGGACAGCACCACCAAGCTACAAGACAAGATCAAATCACATTAGATATTACTGTATTCGTCCCTCAGAGGGGAAATTTATATTGTTACACCAGCAAAAAGGAAAGTGCAGCCGATTCAAAAAGGTCATTTAAAATAAGTAAATGATCAAATGTGTAAAAGTTAAATAAGTAAACAGGAATACAAAAGTAAGTGAGCCAACAGACAGTCTGAAATAGGTATAGAAATGACACAATGGTATTGGACTACTAGGTGAATATAGATATTGCACAGTGAGCTAAACAATGATATTGTACATGACTTTTGGCAGTGATAAGACAGCATTACAAAGTTAGAACCTTATTTCAACTGCTTGTTACTATTGGCCGTTAGAGAAGCTGGATTACATCCAAAGCTTTCAAAACATCAGAAAGAAAATTGCTGTTGGACTGGTTATACCAGGGGTGGGCAATTAATTTCCCCAAAGGACCACATCAGAATCAGGGACTGTTGTGGAGGGCCGGACCAAAAGGCTCAACTCAATTCTGGTCAATATTAGTCGTGTCTTTTTATAAAAAGAAGTAAAGTATATGGTTTTGATAAGCTGCAGTAAATGTTATGGCAACGAAAAAGTCATAAAAAGCCATGAAAATGCCAACATTATACCACTTAATCAACATTTACCATAGCAATTGTGAACAAAACGTGCAAGAAGCAGGAGAACCTTGGCCATACTTCCCAATTTAGAGACCTGTTATTCCGAAACCAAAGTGAGGGGTTTGGGGGTTCACCCCCAGAAAATTTAAGCTTCAAAGCCATTGTTTCCTGCATTATAGTGACTTTAAAATAATGAAAATTAACAACAAATAAAAATAAGTATCCTACACTGCAACACAATTTTTGTTCATTAGTATCTATTACTTGTATTGTCCTCTGTACAGGATAAAACAATCCGCCGAGCAGATCCTGCCCCATACACCCCCCCCCCCCCCCCCGTCCCCCCATTACATTTCGATTATTATTATTATTGGGCTATTATTGACATTTTAAGGTTATTTAAGTATTATCGCCCCCCTTCCCCTTCTCCCGAGCGCCGATCCCCGAGTGCGGAGGTTGACTGTGTAGCTTGCTCTCGGTCACTTCTTTTGAGCGCAGCTCACGGCAGCGCACTTAAACAGCGCACATACAAGCTTCTTCTCCTTTTTTTGAATTGCGACTTACAAACAGTGAAGAGTAAGCTGCATACGCTCGCGCGAAATATAAACTCGCCTTCAAAATAAAAGCAATGCCGTTGTATTCCATGCATGATTTAAACTTATTTACGTTTGATTCTTAATTTTTCATAGACCTCACGCGGGCCAGTCAGAGACAGCCGGCCCGCGGGCCACACAATGTCCAGGTCTGGGTTATACACTGTGCAACATTTTTAGGCAAGTTGTATTTTTGAGGATTCATTTTATTATTGAACAACTACAGTGCTCTCAGTCAATCCAAAATGTTAAAGAACCTAAACATGAATGTTTACGAAAGTAAAAGTGAGGTTTTGTCTTTCTTACGAGAATATATATATGTTTTGCAGAATTGCAACTATTAGTATCTTTAAAGATGAGCTAGTTGGACCTTTTCGGGGTGAAGATGGCCTCAAAATCAACTCCCAAACCTACTGCCAGTTTCTAGAAGATACTTTCTTCGAGCAGTGGTACGGGAAAAAATCTGCATCTTTCAAGAAGACCATGATTTTTATGCAGGAAAATGCTCCATCACATGCATCGAAGTACTCAATTGCATGGCTAGCCAGCTAGCCTTAAGGATGAAAAAATAATGACATGACCCCCTTCCTCACCTGACTTAAACCCTATTGAGAACCTGTGGGCCCTGCTTAAACGGGATATTTACAGTGAAGGAAATCAGTACACCTCTCGGAACAGTGTCTGGGAGGCTGTGGTTGCTGCTGCACAAAAAGTTGATCGTCAACAGATCAAGAAACTGACAGACTCCATAAATGGAAGGCTTGTGACAGTTATTGAAAAGAAGGGTGGCTATATTGGTCACTGATTTTTTTTTTTTTTTTTACATGTCGGAAATTTTTATTTGTAAATTGAGTTGTTTTATTATTCTCACTTTAACAGATGAAAATAAAATAAAAGTGAGATGGGAACATTTTAGTTTTTTTATTTAGTTGCAGAATAATTCTGCATACTAATAGTTGCCTAATAATTGCAAAACATTTATATATATTCTCGTAAGAAAGACAAAACCTCACCTTTACTTTCATAAACATTCAGTTTTAGGTTTTTTAACATTTTGGATTGACCGAGAGCACTGTAGTTGTTCAATAATAAAATTAATCCTCAAAAATACAACTTGCCTAAAAATGTTGCACACAGTGTAAGATTCCATTTCTATGTCAGCAGATGTGAGGCCGTCGAAGAAATACCTGCTTGCCCTATGAAATACCTGTATAATGATCCCAGACATATGTTTTGGGCTAATGGCCTACCTCAAGAGCAGCCTCCACTTCACTCAGGTGGGTTCTTCTCTTAGAACTGGCTCGCTTGTCGTGTTGGATGATTTCATTCCAGTTCTTGCACACCAGACCACACCTGTCAAACAAACAAATCCACGCATGAGACCAATATTTTCAACCCTCATTGCATCTTTGATACCGACTACCTTGTATGCAAGTAATGATAGGCATTAAGTTGTGTCATGGACCCCTCACCTGTAGACGCTCTCAGGTGTCAGGTGGCTGTGTATTACAGTCAGGATGTGCTGGAGGTTCCTTTCCTTCAGCTCTGTGAGAACATCCAGCTTCCCTAGACCCATCTTTCTACCAATCAACCCCGACAAAGGCATGGTGGTCTGGAACGCCAGCGGAGTGTTTGCCAGTGTTGCTGTGGACTCCAGTTGCTCCTTCAGGCTTGGGCTTTGGCCAATAAACATCTGGGCTTTCTGTTGGCACATTGCATGGACCAGCTGCAGGGCTGGAGTCAGAGAAAGATTGACTGGGGTTGTCCTGAGTGGAGTAGCATCTGGATTGGAAGGCCCTGTGCTAAAAGGTGTCACGTTGTCTGACTTGGTTGCGGTGGCTCTCAGTGGGGTAACAAAGTCTTGTTTGGCATATGCCGTACCATCAGAGGTCGTGCCATTAGCACATTTAACAGAAAGCGAACTAGGAGGGGTGGCACCTTCAGCAAATACCTCATCTTCCTTACTACAGCTGAGGGCCTGGTGAAGCAGTCCATGCTTTCTGCCTGTTTCTTCCTCAGACTGGGAGCCTCCTTCTTTAAGTGTAGACAGCCTTTGCTGACGCAGCAGACGGGAGCGCCGCTTTGCCTCGGCCTGGCTGGAGAGCAGCAGCAGCTCCTGGAAGGAGCCATCATGGTCCACCGACGAGTCTTGGGATTTATCAAGGGAACTGAAGCCACTGTCTTCACACACAAACCTGTTCCAGGAATAGAAGAGGGTTAACACAGGCCAGCTCTTTGATTAATGTATGTAATATGTCTTTATTAGTTGCTACTCCAAGTAATTAGTTAGGAAAAGTTACAAGTATCAAGGAGCACATACCTGGTGTATTTGGGAGTATCTGTGGAAGATGGTGTGCACAAGACACTTGATCCGTCATCCAGCGTGTTTGTCACACAGATGATTGGCGATAGAGAGTCTTCCTTGGTTGAGGCAGGCAAGAATGTTCTAAAGCACGGGGTCTCAGTATTAATGCTATCAGAAGCACAAATGCTCTCACTGAAATCTGAATCCGAGAGTGAAATCCTGTTTTCAAAATGTAAAAGATGACCACCGTTGGGTTTGCCATCTTCTCGTGTGGAGGTCCTCACCTGCGTGAAGAGGAGACGGCGTTTCCTACCAGACAGGGGCAGATCCTGCTGCAGTTCTAAAGTGCTGGACGCCAAATCCCCCACTACAGTGTCTAGAGAGTCAGTAGAAGAATTGAGCCAGTCAGACCTGAAACCCATGGACGATTCAGTCCTTTGGATGCATGGGGATCTTGTCGTTTTGTCAGTTTTTACATCTGTGGTGGGTCTGCACAGTGAAAGTCTCTGTCGCAACGAGGAATTTCTTTTAGGGGTTTCAGACCAGCTGATTGCTGGTGGCTGCTGTATTCCCCGGGAGGCTTTTTCACCGGTCCTCTCCTTAGGCTTGACTGAAAGCCTGACGTTCTCTTTAGGCGTCTCGTTCAATTCCACTTGAGAAAGAGACCTAGACGAGTCCACTTCACTGGTGCTCCACGGGCTTTGGAACAGTCCAGAGTATCCACTGTCAGAGCAGTCATTATAACGCTGCTGGTCTTTGCCTTTTTCAAGGTAGACCTTTGATTCAGGAGTGCACTGCATGTTCCTCCTCCTGTGTGCACTGTGGCCGAGCACAGTATTCACCAAATGAGGATGGTGTCAACTGTCCTGCAAACAACAACAACAACAACAAAATAGTAAGTAAAGCTTTGAGGACATTCAAATTGAATTAACTGTACATGTCATGTTTTCAACGTGATGAGAAGAGTATGTTTCTGTATGATCCTCTGAAAATTCAAAAAACACATTTGTCAAAAAATAATTGTTTACATGTCTGTTAACTAGCACGTGTGTTAATAGACAAAGTGAAACTGGTCACACAAGAGATTATGCAGTTCAGTAAGGACACATGACATGATGAGAGTAAAGCTAGACTCTTATCCTCGTTTGATGATGGTTTGCTATTTTAGCTTTGTGTCGTGTTGGACTCACTTTGTGATAAGAGTGGAGCCAAGCGATGAATATATGTCGAAAGTGTTTCAGTCGCTGTCGCCGTATATGCTGTAGCCAGCGGTTTGTCAAACACAAATTGTCAAAGAGTCAGCTGGTTCAGCACCAAACATTCTCAGCTGTTTCATCAGCGTTGCTATGAGAGCGCGTGCTGTCGATTTAAATCCCCCGTCACTTGCTCTCTACAATGCCGCTTTAAAGTGAGCTATAGCCGCCAAAACGAACAACCCACCCCGCTTGTTGTCAGGGGTCCTCGGGATAAACACATAGGTGGTCAAACCTGACGGTGCGCTACTTCAAAACTATTTTATTTCTAGTTTCTCAACATGAGTTTACGTATGAAAAATAGCAGATATAAAAAAATAGCAGATATAACGGTCAACTCGTTAGTTGTCAATTCAGTTTGGTTTGCGTCACTGTAACGTAAAAACACCTGCCCCAGATATTTCTTATTGGAGCAATTAGCACGATGTGAAAACACCCCGTGACCGAGTTAACTCTTGTATAGGGGGATTCATTTCTGAAAATCTGATTGCGTAGGCTATAGTTACATTTCTGTGTCAACCACTTCCATATATTGAAGAGCAGTTAGGTTTGTCCTTGAGGATTCCTTCCATCCACCCGTAGCTATACGCGTTTATCTTTCATGGTCCCGTAATAGGAGCACAATTTTCAACATAGTGGTAAAAACTCCGCACTGTAGCTGCGTTAGCTTATGTAAAACCGCAACCAGTAAATACTAGTGACTTACCAAAATAACATATTTACAATTAAACTGAACTATACACATTTAAAAACGTCATTTCTGGTAAAACTGCGCTTACGTTAATGTAAAAGTCGTAGACTCTTTAGGAATGTATTTTCCTCTGGCTCGGTTAAGGCCTTTGCTTGTCCCTCCTCTGGTCCATCTCAAACTACCAGCCACGTTTTCAAATTTGGAGCCTACTGTTGACCGCGTCACGTGTTTCCGCTTTGGAGCGCAGCTTCCTTCCGTTTGTGGTTACCATAGTAACGGAGCCCGCTTTGCAGAAGAGAGTTTGGCCAAACAACAGCAGGTAAATGTTACTTCTTTTAAATTCAGTAAAATTAAGTAAAGGCTAAACAGTAACACTGCAATTTCCTAAATAAAAACGTTAATTCCTCACATACGCAAATATCAGTCACAGTTCATAAATTTTGCTGAATGTTTACGCTATTAAAATGAACAATAACGCTGGTTTGGCAAAATTGTGTGAGCTAACACAAGTTATAAAGCTATCCTTTAGTTTAGAGCTACAAGGTCTGCAATAAACGGAACAGCATTGTTTGAAATAATAAGTATAATAATAAGAGTGAACTGAAATTATCCCCAGACATGAGTGCAGCAGACGTTTTCCAACTTCATCCAAACCAGTCCGACTGTAGCGAGAAGGTTCCTGTGGAGCACCTGGACTATGATTACATAGGAAAATGCCAAGATGTGAAGTACCTGGAGAAGATCTTGGGAGTACTGAGGTAAAAGCCACATTAGCCTACTGAACTGAAAGGTGCTAGCTAGTAGGAGGCAGAATTGATGGGAACATGTAGCCTACATGGAATATTGAAAACAGATTTTCTTAAACCCACCCCGATTGCAAAAAGATAATGGAGCACATCACACCACATTACAGTTGATGAACTTGACTGAAAAGATTTCTAGGAATTTTGGCTTTCACAAAAAAATGTATGTTTTACAATGTGTACTGTTAAGGTCTGGCAAAGAGGGCATTTATCCTCATCTGATCAACTTCTGTGAGACCCACGTGGAGAAACTGAACCCAAAGAGCCAAGCTCTCAGGAAGGAAAACCCTGTGTCCACTGCAGCCAGCCTCTCCAAAGATGAGTGGAGCCAATTAGTGGATGAGTTAAAGGTATGCTAGACAGACATTATGGTGTAGTTATTTTATTTTTTATAAAACCGTGATTACCCTCTGCTGTATTCTTACATTGCCTGAAAATATGGCATAAGCATTCGAAATAAAGACAATCAATCAATGTTAACTATTCTGTTTTTTTACAGACGTGGCAAGAAGAAACCAAAAAGACTGAGACTTCACTAAAACAGCAGCCAGTGTTTGCTGATCAAGTGACAGAAAATATGCCACCCATAAGAGGGTCTAATTGCTCCGTTCCACTTAGTCAGGTAAAAAATAGGAAGCCTAAAACAACCACATACTCTCTATATATTTAAGTAAACAAGAAAATTCAGTATTGAAGTCGTCTCATGTCCTCACAGAGTTCAGTTCCAAAAGGAAAGAAGAATTCTTCAAAATGTACTCTACCGCGCGATTATCGAGAATGGGACAAGTGAGTCATTTAGTCTCTTCATTTGTCTATTATATTCAGAGTATAAAGAACCCGCTGTTACAGCAGCCGCAGGCACTGTACATGAAAGGTTCCTAGCATTTGGCCATAGGCCTTAGAGCTTCTTTTATTACAACTATCCCCAGTTAGATGGTTGATGTTGTTCTTGAGCATCAGTTTACATGGTATCTTCCTTTACCCTCATTTTACTTCTATTTGCAGGTTTGATGTGGAAAAGGAATGTGCAAGAATCGATGGCAGCGTGGTAAAGAATGATCCACCTGTCCTTATAAACAGAGGACAACCCAAAATCAAGACTACAGTGGATGCTTCATGTAATGGATTACGTACATACTATCTTGTGTCCAGTCATTTTGTGGACATTGACAAGCCTTGTGTATTCTTTAATTGTGCAAATGTGTGTCTGACGTGTTGTTTCTACTGTGTCCAGTGCTGTCACAACAGGACAAGCTCCTTCTGGCCAACCGTGAGAAGGACAAAGGAAATGAAGCTTTCAGGGCAAACGATTATGAAGAGGCAGTTGCATACTATTCCAGGTCACGCTCTTGAAAACAACTCATTTATTATAGAGAGCATTCCACCTCTCTTAATTGGATCATATTATGTTGCCTGGCATTTAATTAGACTGCTGTCATCCATAGAGGTCTGATTTAATTTACCATTTACTGTACCTCTAAGTGTTTGCCATTGACTTCATTATGAATAACGGTGTATTTTATTATTGACCCTCCCATTACAGAAGCCTTTCCATTTTACCCACTGTGGCTGCATACAACAACAGAGCCCAAGCAGAGATCAAGCTCAAGCACTGGCACAAAGCCATGACAGACTGCCAGAGTGTGCTCAATCTGGAACCAGGAAATATGAAAGGTGCTTTTTCCTTTTTGGTACAGTAGCACTTTTAATGATTACAATGTTGGCATCACTGTATGTTGCCACTACGTCAAAAAGTCTCACTTTTGTAACTCTTGCGAAGGGTCATTTGCGAATGTTCTGTTTTGCTTGCACACATGCTACTACAGTTGTAACTTTACTGCTCAGTAGTCAACAATAGCTTCACTGTATGTGTGTTATAATGTCTCTAATATGGGTGATTTGATTCTCATCTTCAGCCATGCTACGTCGTGCCACTGTTTTCAATCACATGGGTAACCTCCAAATGGCTGCTGAAGACCTGAGGATGGTGCTTAGGGAAGAGCCGCAGAACGCTCCAGCCACTGTAGGTGATAGCAGCACAGACAGGAGCATATTAAATATATGTCGGTACCTTTTCTTGTCCACTAGGAGTCACAGTATTTGTGAGAGAACAGAGACTTTAAAACAGAATGCAGCTGCTGCAATAATATACAATCTTAATGTATTATTGTACACAGAGAATGGTGTAGTTTTTACAGTCGTTCTGTGTTTGGTTGTGATCCCCGGATGTATTGAATGTATTTGTCACCCTTGAGCACTTCTGTCTATATGTCTTTTCACTATGTATTAGGGAATGTACTGTGTTTCGATTACTTAGGGGTTAGTAGTATTTGGATGAAGCTTAGTGTTTGGATAACTAGTGCAGTGCCCGTAGGAAGCAGGTCTGCTGTGTGTGTTTCTGGGTTTATAGATAGATAGTGGATGCGTGATTTTTGCAGACGTATTTAACAGAAACGTGTTCGCGTTCCAATTGTTGAGAAATTAAAATGTGTGAATAATTTTTTTTTTTGCTTTTAGAAACTTCTGTCTGAAATCGAGAAGAAGATGGAGGAATGTCAACCAGAGCCGCAGAGAAAAGGGAAAAAAATCCTCATCCAAGAAGTGGAGGAGGAAGAGGACAACAGAGAGACAAAAGAAGAAGAGACTGGTGAGAGTGTTTCAACGCCTCCATAATCAATATCTATATCCAGGATTTACAGACTCAGCTCATAGGGGCCATTAATAATTCCCTTATTAGATCCATAAATCTTATCTATGATCAATTTAAATTAAGGTTATGTTCCCTCAGCTATATTCAACACAACATGGACAGTTTTATTAAATTGAAGTCAGCATGAGTTATGTGTTGTGTATAAAGCAGCACTTGTTAAGTGGGAAAGATATTGTTGTATAAGGGCAGTGCATTGTGTAACAAACAAGCCTGTATTATTCCACTCTTACTTACTTATTCACATCTGAATTGATATATCCACCCCACTTTATATATTAGCATGCTTGATACCATTAGCAAAATTGACCAAATCACAGAAACGTCAACCAAAAGTAACAAAATATTGAAACCTAGAAATGCAAAACAGATAATGTGTATATAAATATCACGCAGACAAGTTTATTTGCAACTTTTAAATGCCTTATTCATAATTCTTTAATAACCAAGTTTAAAGATCCATGTCTGTAGTTATGTATAATGTTTAAAAGAGATTTTAGCTGTTTAATCTGTATGATAAATATGCAGCAATGTTTGCCCTAGCTCACAGAACTTAGAAGTAAGCGTTGAAATGTAAGTATATGAAGACTTCTTGAATAATGCTTATATTAAATATGTATCTGTATGTTACGCCACACTGTATAGAATGCCTGTAGATTTTGGCTTGAGTAAGTCCGCAGTACCCGCCTGCCATAAGCATTTCCCCTCTAATCCACTGATGTTATACAAAAACATCTGTGAAAGCTTCAGCAATTCAGCAAATAGTAAGGTAGTCATTTCCATCCCGAGCCCTTCGGTCTGCCTGTGCTATAGATAGAGGAAACACCCCCTGTCCCTTTGGGTAACTACTGTAGTGTGTGTGTGTTATCCGCCCCACCCCCAACCGGCGCTTTGGTAATTCACTGTTTAGAGCAGTAGCTGCTTCCTGGAACTCCCTGTTTGAAGTGGTTCTATGTCATGTGTGTCCACCCCTCCCCCACTGTGATGTAACCGCTGACTCTCCTTCCTGTGGGTGTGTCCCCCCCCTCTCTTCTCTCTCTCCCTCCCTCCCTCTCCCTTTCCAGCTCGTCCGGTTGAACCTAGCCAGCCTGTGGGAGGGGAGGAGAGCTCAGCTGCTCCTGCCGAAAGGGGAGACATGGGGAACGCTCAGAAAAAGCCCCACGGCAGAGGGGACGGGGGTCCACACAGCGACTCCAACAACTCCCACCACGGACACTGGAGGGGCAAGGGAGGCACCGCCGACAAGTACAAAGTCACGCAGGATTCCAGGGACAAGGTAGCCAACGGAAGCAGCAAGCGGGGCTCGACGGCTTCAGCCCAGGCTGAGCAGAGCAGCAGCGCTAAGGGAACTTCAGCCGGAGGAAACGCAGGGGAAAGTGTCAACCTTGATGCCCCGTGTGGAGCCCTGCCCCCACCACTGGCCCGGCTCAAGAATGAAGGAAATCTGCTCTTTAAAAACGGACAGTTTGGCGATGCAGTGGAGAAATACTCACAAGCCATTCAAGGCTGCACAGATTCAGGTAGGATGGAGGAGTGCTCATTGGTTGATGCTGTTGTTGTTGTTGTAATAGACTGTAGTCTGGCTGGTGGTTTACTAACATATTATATTATGGAAGGTTTTGGTTGATGTGTATGGCATTAGAGAGAAGTCAACTATGGGCCTACCATGTGAGGAAACATACAAGCATTTATACTGACGTCAGTATTTTTCATACATGCTGTGACAGGCAAATGGCTAATTCCTTAGCTGAGTCATGTGTCATCAGCAGTCTCCCTTTGAATTTGAATAAATATGGCTTTATGGTGTCTTATCATTGATGCTATTGAGACTGTGTCCTGCAACATGCCAAAGCAATTGTAAATCAAAGGTCATGACCTTGCAGTTATAATGTTAGTGCTTGAATATAAGTATTGTTGATGTATCACATTGCATGATATCACCAACATAAGACAGCAGAAAGTCTCTTTTCCATGAGGGAAGTGACACCTGTCCTACACAACACACATGACTTGAAAAAGCCTTCCACTTTAGCTTACATGCAGTCCACACACAGCCATAAAGATTACAGTATCTAAGAAGTTCAAAGTTTGGGGCTGTTTGTCGGTGCATTTGGAGGCTTTCTCTTGCCTGATGCGTCACAATGTCCCTGTTGTGGTGCATACGGAGGGGCCAGTCTTTCTGTTTTAGCCTTTGCAGCGCTAAGCCTCTCAGCTCAGGTCTGTCCAGGTCACATGACCACTAACCACTCACTGTGAAATTGAATCTGTAAGGACCGCAGCTATAATTCTCAGCAAGAGGGAGAAAGTGAGTTATTAACGGAGGGGAGAGAAACTGCTGCGTGTCAGGCTCGTCCACCATCAAACATACTCTCTTTGCCTCTCTGTGCCATAATGTAATACACTCACTGACCCACTGTGCTACTGCTGGATGTACAAGGGACCGGACATCCACAGCATCCAAGCTCCATCATCCACCAAGGATACACACAATACAGACAGACTATAGCTGAGAGCAGGGATGTACATACATTCTTTTAACTCCTTTAAAAGACTTAACATGCACTCGGTCAGTGGACTATCAAATAGTGGCATTTTCTGGAAAAAACCCTCATAATATCGATGTTCAAACATTCTTTAGCAGGGTTTCAAAGTCCTGTTTGGATTTGTATTTGGATGCCCATATGTGTACCTCTACCAAACCCTGCATGCTCCACTGCCACTGTGTAACAAGTATAAGCACTTGCTGAGACATCATCATAACTCCCTCATATTTTGTCATCATCCATAATCTGATTTCATCTGATGAGTTGGCACGCTAAACTGACTGTATTTAGTCTATGTTGCTCTCACTAGTTCAGAACAAAATGGACACATTTCCTAGTCAACACACGCAATTAAGTCAAACAAGAACATTGGTGAGCACATGATTACATTGAATTCTAACGTGTAAATGCAGCTTTACAATAATCTTGCATTTAACACGTCTGAAAAAGATGCAATCTTAGTTTAGTACTATCTCAAGTCAGGTGTCTCATGCTGATGCAACTAGAAGAAGGTTCTTCATTTAGTCAATACAGTAACCCATCATTGCAACATCATATAGCACAATAGCTAGAGTGTGATGACATACTGACAGTATAACAGACATTTTTCATTGAAAACCATGTCCTTGTCACTCCCATGTTTCTATGCCTTTTCTGTGTCAGGTCAGAACCCATTAAAGTGGCTGTAACCTCCAAACATTATAAATGATTCACAACACATACAGGCTTTAAATCAACAATAAGCCAACTATGGGGTTCTTTAAAGCCCATTTAAAATGTTATCATTTGTGACACAGTTCCGAAGGGAGGGCAAGCTACAGTTGCTGTCTCTGAGTATTGCATATTTGTTAAGGTATTGCATTTGCTGTATTTGTGAAATTCTTCTCTTTTTTTATGCAGGGATTGATAGCCCGGAGGATGTATGTATTCTGTATTCGAACAGAGCAGCTTGCTACTTGAAAGATGGCAACACTCACGAGTGCATACAGGACTGCACAAGGTGAGGTTTATTTACTGACCTTGTGTGCAACACTTTGTGTACAAGTGGAGTGACAATTAATGTTAGCTGTGGGTGTCGACCCAAATACATTTCATAATTGACATTAGGCTTTGCTTGGAAAGATCCAACACAGCTCTCCAGCTCTTTGTAGACAGCCCTGTCATTGGGTATACACCCCATTAGCAGATCACTGTCATTTTTTGAGAGGATTTGCTCTGGGCTGTGTTGTAAGGGATTTTCTATTAATCTGTTGAGAGGTGGTTTCATAAGCAGGATAATTTGAGGGTAACCTCCCATGTTAAAGCCTTTAAATATATAGTATGATTCCTTTGGCCAATGGGACAATTGTGCATTCACACGTAAGCCCCTTTTAAACAGCCCGTGGAAGCCAGGAAAAATTACGCCATCTCTGCCCCTCGCCCTGCTGTGTAAATGCGGCCATCACGGAAAAGGGTACGAGAGGCGCAACAGCTTGTGCCTGCAATTTTATTATTGGAGGTAGTGAAATTGCCGGCACCATCCCAGAACGCTCTCAGTGTAAATGCGTGTGGTTGTAGTAGAGGGTCAGGACTATTGCGAGGGTGATGTTTACAATATGTGCCAAAAGTGCGGCCGCAACCGGGGAGTCATATCTCTGAGGGAGCAGCCGAAGACGACACAAACCAACTATTTTTAAGACTGAACGATGGGATCATCGTACTGTAAACCGGCAGCATCCCTGCTGCTAATGTAAATGCCATTAGGCGCCACACAGTTTATCATTAAGACTGTGCACATTGAGATAACAACCCGTCATCAGACACACGTACCAGGCCGATTAACACACTACTTTCACCCTGTGAAGTGTCCACAGTCGGTTTCAGTGTGAGCAGAGATAGTTATTTCAAGTGTGTCTTTATAAAGTTTCTTGTTGAACTTCAGGGCTGTAGCCTACGTTTTCTTATGACCTCATGTTTCGTCAATATGCCAAAATCTCTGTGGGAAATAGGCTTACAACAGTGGCATACACACAGTGCTACGTACTTACACAGCAACACAAAGCACACGTTCATTTTGAACTCTGTCACATATGTAAATTCCCTGTCCAGATGGAGGGTACTCTCGGTGAGTAGCATCTGTAGTGTGTGGCTGAGGCAATAGACTTGATCCTTTGCTCCTCTCTCATCGTGTCTATTTATACCCACCAGAGCCCTGGAGCTGCAGCCGTTCTCCCTCAAACCCCTCCTGCGCCGGGGCATGGCTTACGAGTCCATGGAGCGCTACCGGAAGGCCTACGTGGATTACAAGACCGTCCTGCAGATAGACACCAGTGTGCAGGCAGCTAATGACAGTGTCAACAGGTATTAACCCTCACCCACACACACACACACACACACACACACACACACACACACACACACACACACTTGAGCTGAGAGAGAATGAGTTTGAACAATCACAGTTTTTAAATTTCTCTTGGCTAAATATTACAGTGGCCATGGCAGTTATTCTTACAACAGTGACTGCCCTATCTATAAATGTATTTGCTATCCATTTGAATTATGGACGACTAGAAGTTATAGAGATCTAAAAAAAAGAATTTGATTAATAGATTGTATTGGTGTTGCCTCCTCACTGCCTTTGTAGACTTTACATCCAGAAATGACATTGTAAAATACTCGGTGGACTAAATTAAAACAGATCAAATGAACAAACACACACAGTCTGCTTAGTGGCTAACAGATTGAGCTGGTGTTTATAAGCAGCTACAAGCTAATTATGTCTCTCAGACTGCATGTCCTGTCTCTGTTATGCAATAGGGAAACTCACCTGGCTGCATTGTGTTCAGGAGACTCATAGCTTTAGCCTCTATCTACAACATCAGACAGTAGAAAGGTTTTCTACCGCATGTACATCAATCTTTGTGAGGACTAATGTAAGCTTTTAACCATCGCAGTGAGGACATATTTGGAAAGGGTTAGGACATTTAGCCTGGTGTTCACTTCTTCAAAGGCCTGTTTGAGGGTTAAGATTAGGCTTTAACGTTCAGGTTTGAATTAGGTTTATGTTAGGGTAAGTGTGAAGGTTGGGGTAAGGCATTGAGTTGTACAAGGAGTACAAGGATTTGTGCGTGTGTGCGTGTGTGTGTGTGTGTGTGTGTGTGTGTGTGTGTGTGTGTGTGCGTGCGCGTGTGCGCGTGCGTGCGTGTGTGTGTGTGTGTGTGCGTGCATATGTGCGTGCGTGAGTGCCTGTGTGTCTGTGTGTGTGTGCTTGCGTACTGTTAATTCCACCTGTATGTGTGTGTCCATCATGTGTTCAATCCATGTATTGTCTGCTATGTGCCCCCTTCCTCCTCCTTCAGGATCACCCGTCTGTTGATCGATCAGGACGGGACAGACTGGAGGGAGAAGCTTCCAGACATTCCCCTGGTGCCTCTGTCAGCCCAGCAGCACCGCAGAGAGGTGCCCCCTAGTGCAGAGGCTCTTCAGGCCAGAGCAGAGAAGACAGCCAGGGACGCAGGTCTGTTTCCACAAAGCCATAACCATTACTGTTGTTGACTATGTCTGGAACACTAAACACTGGATAACATTTACTGGTGCCAAACAGGTTAGATATATTCTCTGTGGAATAGGCTCCTTTGTGAAATCCTTAACCTTGATCTTAAACTCTGCATTAGTAGATACAGAGTGTGACATAAGGCGAGATAGCATGAGCTCGGAAATGCAAGTGAAAAGTCTTGATTAGAGAAGGTTCTTAAAAAAGCCTGTCTCTCCATAAATTAAACAGATTAAACAGTTTCTTGTTGACATTAATGCTTGACATCAGTTACTAGTATTAAATATTACATTTATAATAAAAGCATATAGCCATATAGAGTTTATAAGGCATTTGTATAGACCAAACTTCACAATAGTGTATAAATACTTTACACTTTTTTTACTTAAAATTATGACATACTTTGTGTGTATTTTGACTAGTAGGATTGCTCCTTTTAATGAACTTAAAGGGTAACTGAACCCCCTGTTTGAGCTACTGCACGATTTTGAAAAATGCTTTCAGAACATGGATTCTAAAATTCCGTTTGAGAACCTTTGTTTTTAAACATTCCGACATCATCCGGCCGACATTCAGGAGGGAGGGGGGCGCGCGGTGTCTTTGAAGGAGGGGGCTAGCTGCTAGCTGTCACTCTGAATGACATGACTTCATTGAAAAATCGAGTGACACAAAGTCTAACGGCACGGTCGCTACACAGTGAGCTCATATGCCACACAGATGGGTTGTCTGAGGTGGAGGACTTTTCTTATTCTAAATTGTTGGCGGGTGTCTCTATCGTAGAGTTAGGAGACAGAGTAGCGCAAGTGAGCTATCGGCAGTGTGTGTGTGTGTGAGTGAGCGAGGAGAGCGAGCGGTAGCGTGTGTCAATCAAGTGAAGCAACGAACGAGTCCGGGCGGGTGTGTGTGTGTGTGTGTGTGTGTGTGTGTGTGTGTGTGTGTGTGTGTGTGTGTGTGTGTGTGTGCACAAGCGAGATAATGCAGACACACTGCCAGTAGAAGTTAAGGGTGTTAACCCCCGAAATAACATCCTTGGAGGGATGGTATAACAGTAGTAGCTCATGGACCAGCTATGGACCTGTAAAGAGCGTGACCGGCTTTGCGGCGACGTGATGACGTACTGCTGCACCAAAAGTACAGCAGTACGTCATTTTTCGAACCCGACGGAAAAAGTTTTTTTCAAATCTTAGTAAAGTTCTAAAATAATTTACAATACAAAATGTTTCTTAAATTGCCGATATTTAACATATTGCAATTTTTTTCAATATTAACACCAGCATATATGTGTTCCTTAACAACATAGTCATTTAAATCAGCTTATATCTCAAAAAACAAGTAAAAGGGTGCAGTTACACTTTAAGGATCTGAATTATGCTTGAAATTGTCATAAAGGAGAATTGAATAGACTACATTTGATCCACTATAATTCTGCTTGTCCCTTGTTCTCGGTCACTCCACACACACTTAGAGAGGAGGAAGATGTTAAAGGCCTAATTTTGATATAAGTGGCCGTGTCACCTCTGTCCACTGACCATGCAGTTTCTCCACTCCCTTGGCTGAGCTACAGCTGGTATTTTTAAACTCTAATGAAAGAATAGCTTTCCTGGCACAGATTCTCCCCCCCCGAAGGCCCAATGCAGCAGATTGATGAGCCCTTAGTCCACACCGTGACTGATTGCTGACTTTACTCCTATGCCTCACGTCCAGCTAGCACAGCATTGATTTCCAAAGCTCTTAAACCCTCACGCTTTATAGCACAGAATACTGGCATAGTTTGTCCTGTTAGCTTTTCTTAGAAATAGAAGGTGGAGCAATTAAAGGTGCTGTTTGTAGAACGTATTGACGTTTTTTTTCAGAACAGAATTGGTCGAAATGGGATAAAAAGTGCACGAGTATGTTTTAATTAGTGTATAAAGGCTCGAAAATAAAAGTTGATTTTTTATTTTATTACACCTTAGAATAAGCGTTTTATATCTACATAGTAGTGGGGCAACCGCTATGTTGCACAGCTATGTTTCTGCAGTAGCACAGAACGGACAAACTTAACGGCCTTACGCGTTTTTATGTATCGCGGGTTTCCGCCGGAAATGTACCTGTTGGAAGACAATAAGAAGTACTATAGAATAAATAACTAAATACATAATCCCCCCTTCCTTGATGTTGGGGAAAGACTTGAGGCAGTGGTGGATGATGCCATCTTGAGTAGCTAGCTTCTTGTCCTCGAAGGCCACCGTAGCTTCTGTAAACACACTGTACCTTTTAAAATTGATTACAATGTGGACTCATTCTTTTCTAAATGTGAATACGCAGCAATGAGTCATCACAACTTTACATTGTCTTCCAGAAAGGAAAGCAGAAGTGCGGTTTAACGGTTTCAAACAAGAAGGGAATGAGTTTGTGAAGAAGGGCCAATACCAAGATGCAATGGGAAAGTACACTGAATGCCTTAAGCTGAAGCCAGAAGAATGTGCTATCTACACCAACAGGTAAGACAGACTGTGGCTGTGGTCTCTTTCACTTTCTGTTCCTCACTGCTACTCTCTACTTCCTTATCAAACAGGAATGTCACAAGTCACCCAGAGGTATTCCTGTGGATACATTAAAACAGGCTGATTAATGATCCCCAGCTGTCATCTGTTAGCTCTGAAGCTAATCCCAACCGCTGTGTCAGTCTGTCACTGCTGGTAAATTAGCAAGTTCTGTCCAGACCTGAGTGGCCCAGGCTCAGGAAAACAGTTGCCCGCTTCAGCACTGTTTATCCAAACTCCGCTTATAGCCACAATCATATTATCTAACATCTAAAGAGAAACACAGCAAGGCAAGCACAGTGCATGCTGCTCTGACTATCCCTCTGCCCGCCCCCCGCCCCCTCTCCCTCATTCTTTTTCCACAATAGTACCAGTAGGTAGATTGTTGATCATGTCCCAGAGGAAACTGTGATGCTGGTGTGAAATGTTTTCTATAGAGCGTCCATGATCCGTAACAGAGCTTGTATGTACAGCCACACCAGAGCAAACACACTATGCTGGCTACTGCCACACACAGCTGCTGGCCAGACCCTTTTGACTGAGAGGACTGACAACTCTTTGATAAAGAAGACAAAGCTAGTAAGCTCCTAGAGCCATGGTCAGAGATGTACATCCTACCTCGTGACTCAGCTGTTCCCTTTGAAAATGATTTTTGTCCTTCCCTTTTCTGAACACACAAGATGAGTCACAAACTCATGATGCCTCTTAGTCATCATGCATCAAATAAGATTAGCTGCTCGTGATAAAAATAAAAATCACAAGTGACGTGTGTGTGTGTGTGTGTGTGTGTGTGTGTGTGTGTGTGTGTGTGTGTGTGTGTGTGTGTGTGTGTGTGTGTGTGTGTGTGTGTGTGTGTGTGTGTGTGTTTGCAGAGCCCTGTGCTACTTGAAACTGAATAGGTTCGCTGAAGCCAAGCAAGACTGTGATGCAGCATTGAAAGTGGAGCCAACCAATAAGAAAGCCTTCTACAGACGAGCCCTGGCCAACAAAGGCCTCAAGGTGAGGAGAGCTGGCAATCACTGACCAACACCATGGTTGAATGGGTTCATTTTAAAAGGAGCTGGACAGAAATACAAATTTGTAGAAGGGGCATTTAATTCAATTTCTCGCACCTATGAGATTACAATTTAAAGGAGCACTATGCAGTTTAAAGGGATGGGGATTTGTTTACATTTGCAGAGTCTGTAGTTAGTTTACAAAACATATTTTCTCTACATGTTATTCTTACTGTAGTATTGAATTATTATATCATTTTAAATGATACCAAATTTATTTTGAGGCACTTGGAATCAAACGTTAGACTAGAATATGTTTGTAAACCAAACTGTAGGCCCTGCTGCTGTAAGCAACAACAGAGAAACATCAACTTTTTGGGTAGCTTTTTAACTTCAAACAGTGTACGAGGGATCCGTTTTTACTGTGAGGAAAGTATGTTAATTCAGTTGTGAGAATATACCTCAGAGAATGTTGACTTCTCCGACACAGCCAAAGTGACATAGTGCACCTTTAAAGCTGTATTGTGCCCCCCCCCCCCCCCTCTCCACCAGGACTACCTGGCGTGCAGCTCTGACCTGCAGGAGGTTCTGCATCAGGACCCCAACGTGCAGGAGGCTGAGAAGGAGCTGGAGGAGGTCACACTGCTGCTCAGACACAGTCTGGCCACTTCACCTAAAGTCAGGAAGAGTGTCCCCATCACAGAGGTACACACACAGTAATACAACCAGGCACTCACCTGGGAAGCACACTCATATTCATAAACATGGGCCCATCCACTCGTGACACTTACACATGTGGTTTACATGTGTAAGTGTTTGGAGGATGATTATAATCATCGATGGAGACTGTAAATCCTCTAAGAGCTACAGCTCAGTTCGGTACAGTATAGCACGTAATTATTTACACTGTCAAAAGTTGGGAAGGATACCAAAATAAGCGAACCGTGCCGCAGCCAATGTATATACTGTTTTATAAGATTCAAGATTCAAGAAAACTTTATTTATCCCAGAGGGCAATTAGAGTAAGGGCCGTTCAACGGCTCTGCCAGCAGTTCTCACTGTCCTGCGCCTACCAAGTGAGGGTAGTGTCGGCAGTGGGATGGTCTAGACAGATCTAGGGTAACGATTCTGTACCAAACCGTACAAAAACGAACTACACTGCTCAATGGAAACGAGGCATTAAGAGCCGACTGTCCATAAAGCCCCCTGGCAGAGTGCTGAGGTCTGTTGTGATGCTGGTTCAGAACTGCAGACCATATAAAGCCTTGGGACGTCATGGTAGTAGTTACCATGTGAACACAACATCTTTGGCTTGATTCTGTACAGGGAGCTCAGCTGCATGTCGTAGCCCTGAGTGTCTATTATGTGTATCAATGTTTTGGTTCCAGCCACACAGAGACTGCTTTCAACAACCACTCATTAAAAATGTAGGCAGCCATCTCCACTGAACCAGCCCAGACAAGCCACTTCTTGCTGATATCTGCCCAGCACCAAGCAGCAGATTGTTAATTGTTCTTACAGTTCACTCAGAAATCTCCTTCAGTGGAAGATAATATAGTAATGTGTTTTTAAACATCATGCTCATCAGCCTTAAAGCTGATGTAGAAGTGTTGGATACCCCTCTGGGCCATAGAAGTACCAGACACAGACAACATTTTCTATGCCCAAAATGGAGAACAGAACCAAAAACACAGTGCCTCATCTCTGCTACTGCACAGGCCAGTTGACATTAACAACCAGTACATCTCAGACTGGATTATTGTATCACAACTTTAATGATGTATTCAAAAGGAGTTGAATTCTAAGGAGTTCTAAAATATTTTTATTAATTGAACCAGAGTGTGTTCTATGCTAAATAACACCTTCTGGCTTCTCTCACTGTGTTACAGTCGGTGTGTTAACATGAGAGCAGTAAGTACAGGAAGTAAACACTGCCATCTTTGATCACAGCTTAAATCCCCTATAAACCCAAACCCACAAAATCCTTCTAACTCTGTCATCTGGGCAGGTACGGACATGATAGTATGCATCTAAAAAAAGTTATCAATCCAAATTAAAGATATTATCATTTAAGTTTGATAAACTTTACATAAATTGGGTTCAGATGAGGAGGGCTATGCTCTGGTTCTTGTTACACAATAAGTATTTTGAACCAATCAGTCCTCTGCCAAGATAAAAAACCTTATAAAACAACAACTGTTGACCTTTTGATACGGCCACGTCCACAGTCTTGTCAAACGCTCAAGGTATAAAAAAGCTTTTTTTTAACTAAGTTTTATAATATCTATGAATGAACATTCATTATCAATCAGATTTTTGTAAAATATTATTGAAACACTGAACTTTGATATCATATATTCATTTTGACTGTTAAAGATGGCTTTAAATCCATGTATCACCTCTGTTCATCTTCTCCTTGCTCAGGTTGATGGGGACGAGGCATCGACAGCCGTTCCTCCCTTGGAGAGCTGCTCCAGAGGAGAGGATGTCTCGGTGGACCTCCAGCCCACTGACGCCTACGGCTTTGGCCAGGCCCTGAACACAGCACGCTGCAGAGGGAGCACAGCGGCCGCAGCTGACCTGCTGGCCTCCACTCCCCCAGAGAGACTGCCCCAGTACCTCAGCACCGTGCTGGATGGAGACACGGTCAGCTTCATCATGCAAGCACTGGACCTTCACCTGCTGGAGAGAGACCCTAACCTGGTCTACCAACACCTCAACCATCTGCACACTGCAGACAGGTTCTCGGTAAGATGTGCTTCATGTCCCATTTATGATAGAAGGTTTTGTAATTCATTCACCTGTGATCTGAAAAGTCACATATCCCCTTACTTTTAATTAGGTAACTAGTACATCAAATGCTTCATTAATGTCATGTTGTAGTTCATATGCTCACTTTAGGCTTGTTTCCACTGAGCGGTTCGGTTTGGTTTCCAATGTTAAAAGTTGGTAAGGGTACCAAAATAAGTGAACCGTGCCGCACCTATTGTCAACCTTTTGTTACAAAGCCGTCCCGCCCCCAAAGGGTCCTAAAAGGGTGAAGCTACACTCAGCAGTCCATTGATTGGCCAACAGAATTACCGCTGTGTTTAGTCACCTTGGGGAGAGTGAAGAGTCTTGTGTTTAGAGAAAAATGTTGGTCGCACAGCTCTTAGTTTATTGTGTAGCTTTTTATCTTCTTTATTGAATGAATCAAATGAAAATGTGCTGTTTTTCCAGGTGGTACTTATGCTGCTGGAGAAGGAGGAGCGCCGCCACATGACCCAGCTGTTTGAGCATCTGGCCGCAGTGGAGAGCTCAGAGTTCACTAAGAACGATGTTCAGAATCTGGCCAACAAATACATCTGACCCTCCTGGTCCCCTGCTGCATGTCAGCTGCTGCACCACTGCAACTCTTGGATCTATGCAAAACACTGCACAAGAGACGGAGTACACAAAGGCAGGAAGCTGCAGGGCTGAATGTACCTCCAGAGCAATACAATGGAACTGCGTCACCTCCACTCCACTGCTCTGTGCTGTTTAAATGATCCCATCTCTGTGTGGTTGACTTATGAGTAGAAGGAATATATTTTTCTCTCCGGAACATTTTGCTATGCAGATTTACTTTTGTACCACCACACACCGTTTGCATTTTACAGCAGGCAGATGGTGGGATACTATGGGCCTTTCACTTTAGCGTATTGATGAATAGGGTCCAATGTGTCCAATGTTATTTAAGGCTACAGGCAAGTGTTTCCCCCTACAAGCATTTAAGTTTACTCAGGACAGGCTTATGTTCCCAAAAGTGAGCTTACTTGTTCGGTCCTTCAGTCCCATCAGTCTTTTGATAGTTTTTATTTTTTTGGGGGGGAAGGGGGGGCAAAACAGGCACCAGGTAAGATCAGAGGTGACATTCAGTGCATGCTGAATATTACCTAGCAACGCACAAGTGAGGTTATTTACTACTGAGCTAAATAAGATGCCTATTGCTGCAGGCCAAACCCAAAAGATAAAGTAACCGTTTATTATGTACCGTGTTATCCCTGCATGATGTGTTATCTCTGTTCTGTGCAGTACGATAACAGTACCTGTTGTATTGATATCTACTGACAATGTTGTAGGAGAAAATACAGTTTGTAACCGTACATGACCCAAATGCTCTTTTTGTTGATGAAGCCATGCAACTAGCAGATCTGAGTACAATGTCAAATCCCCTTCAAAGCTGGCTGTTTGGGTCTTTTCCATAAGGACTGACACAAAGTCACTCAACGTATTTGTTTACCAAATAAGCCTGCCAGCCAACCCACTCATCTCCTCAGCAGTTCAGCCAAGCAGACGTGTGTACACACTGGAGAGAAGCAGCATCTTTATGAGATGCGTGCCTTGGATTTCAGACTAGGGGGTCGACTTACACTTTGGTGAGTGTGCAGATCCTCCTAAAGAGAAAGCCTATTTATTTTAGTCAGTTAGCGTTCATCTAACTGTTAAATGGCTTGGATTTATGCATCATAAATCAAACGTGTATTCACTTAGCTACATGCACATACTTGTTTAAAAATGTGTCATTTCTTTGCTAATTTAAAGACATTCTATCCTTGTTAAGTATTTAACTATTGAATATTCCAGTCATCCGATATTGAAGACTTGCCTGAATCCAAACCATTCTTTGTGTTCTCAAGTGTTTCATCCATTTTACCCGAATGTACCAAATTTAGTTCAGGGTGACAAGTCAGTGGGCGAAATGCAATAACTTCACATGTTCACAGTTCCTCTTCACTGTGCTTTTAACATGTTTCAGTAGAGATGTACCATATTAACACAGGGCTACAGTGTACAGGATTGATTCTCTGTAATAGTTCAATCTAAATAAAAAATGGAATATAATTATAAAATACTTGCTGACTGGAAAAAGGGAAGGAAGGGACAACAACATTTCAAACGTTTCTTTTGTTTTATTTTTCTGATATGCATTAACACGCATATAGTAAAGCAAATTACCAAACACATATACAAATACCTTATGCCATTCTGCACAAATTACAAATTATATCTGGCACTAGTGTTCAAATTAGGATCAAGAAACTGGAGTTTTGGTGAAGAATGAGAAACAGAACCGGGGGTAGGAAGAACAAAAACCGGGGGGTGGGGGTGGGACTAGGGCATGTAGCCTTATCCACCAAACTAAGCTGAGAGTTGATTCAGTTAACAGACCTGGGTCAAAAATACCATTCAAGATGCTTTTTACCTACCTGGTAAGTGGTACACCTGAGCCCACTCAGTAGGGCGCCTCAATAGAGCACTCCACTGAGCGGTTAAGACAGGCTTAAGCAAAACACTTAGGAAACAAAGTGTTGAAAAGAGAATTTGACTTCAAGTCTGCTCAGCAGCACCGATTGGCAACACAAACTGGGAACCACTGGACAAATCAATAGGGAAGGTAAACCCAGAACTAACATATGTAATGTATCCCCATTTTCATCTTTGTGCATTGCAGAACATCAATGTCATAAGAAATACAGGTTAACAGTGCAGGTGCCTCAGGCCGTGTCTGGGGCCCTCGGTTATTTGCGTAGCATTTGTGAAGCTCGTACAAAAAACTGCAGTCTGTATGTCTGTATAATCCTGGGTCTTGTCTTCATTCATGCTCCCCATGGTGTAAAAAAAGGATGCACTGATAAACTGTGTCTACAGTCGACAAGTCAGAAGGTATAAGATTTAACAAGAGCCTGAGTGCTGTCTTTGGTAGGCAATTGAAAAGTCTTCATTTACCATGATGTCTACCACAGTATGTTTCCTGCATGTGAATGAGCATCCCTCCTACACAGACAGACATTCTGCAAACCTTTTAAAATGAGTTGTTTGGAGTCTTAAAGACACGGTGGAGAGAGAGAGAGAGAGAGAGAGAGAGAGAGAGAACATAAACAGCTTCTTGAAGGCACCATGAGTTAACAAAGAAAGATATCAAAGCTCTCTCATACTCGGTGAGGCGAGACCGTCGGCCTGAATAAGTCACCTTGGAACAGGACAAAACAGGACTTTTTTTTTTTTTTCTTGATACAATTTCACAGAATTGACCAACCCATTGGTTAATGTTAATATAATGACTTTCAGCATTATCTTGACAACCGTGGCCTTCCAGAGACCTTTTCTGAAAACAAATAAACCCCCCACCCTTAACATAGCATTGTGAGCTTCTCCACAGAGTTTAACAAAGGCCTGGGCTTCCACAAGTCAACTTAGCACTAAAAGTGCACACACATGCACAGAGTTGTTACCAAGCTGCCAAATAGCTGCCAAGCCAAAACAGCTGGGCACGTGTCCATCTAAATACAATCCCAAGTCAAGTTTAGTGCTAAAATGATTTAGGATATTGAGCCAAGGCCTTAATTATACTTATACATATGAGGGTTCATCTCAAACAAGCATCCAGGGAAAATACACAACAAAAAGTCTATTAATAAATAGAGAGCAGAACCCTTAGGTTCCTTATACATTTGGAGGGGGGAAATGAAAAGAGGAAATAGTGAATCATTCTGCCTGGTCCCTGGTTTGAGTTCACTTCTGGAAAGCTGTAACATTAAGATTCCTACTTGGTGTTGTTGCATCCACGTTGTCCAGCCAAAAATCAAATACTAGCAAAACGGGCACAGTGGTTTTTTTATTTGAACCTACACAGATCCATAGGACAGCCACCAAACACGTGGTGCTGACGCTGTTACAAGTGGTGAGCGAGTGAACTGTCAAAAAAAATAAACGTCTCAGCAGTCTGCGGGTCGCACAGGGAGAAACACCAGCATTCACAACCTTAAACATTTCTCAAATGGCCGCGCTTTGGAAAACCTCTTTAATACTTCCAACAAGCCCCGTGACAGTCAGAGCACACGGAGATCTCTGTTTTACTTAAGCCTTGCTTTTTTTTATGAAGGACATAGAGCCCAAAATAACATGTCCCCTTTAGGAGGGAAAAACTGAAAATGCAGGTTAAACTGTAAGCTATGATTGTTATGCCTAGTTTCCACTGCGCAGCAAAGTTTGGTTCGGTTCGGTAAAGCATGGTAACCCTAGATTTGGCTTGTGTTTCCACTGCCCACAGTACCCTTACTTGTTAGGCGGGGTTTATGCCCGACGGCCACGGTCAGAGTATACACAGTCTATGGATGAACGCGGAAGCTACGTAACTATATTGTGATATCATAGCAGCAGGACACAGTGTAGCCCGCTGATTAACTCAGTGAAGAGGAAAAACGGCACACAATTTGAAAAAAATAGCTTTTCGCTGTAATTTTTCTCTCACTCTTGCTGAGGTGGCTTCACACAGCGGGTTATTGCTCGCAGGGTAATTACTTTACTGTCGACCAATCAATAACTGCAGTGTGTAGACGATTTGGTAATGCTTGGTCCCCCATCGAAAGGGTGACAAAAATAGGTTTGGCACGGTTCACTTATTTTGGTACCCTTTCCCAACTATTGACAGTGGAAACGCACCGCTACCAAACAAATCGCACTGCTCAGTGGAAACGAGGCTTTGGTTTAGTGGAAGAATAAAAGATGTTAAATAAAAATTAGCATCTGTGCAGCACTTAAGGTATTGAGATTTTCATATGTCAGTCTGTATACAGGAGTTCTTGGTCGGCTGCTGCTGCTGCTGCTGCTGCTGTGGCTGGGTTGGGGTTGGGTGCTGTGGTTGGTTGTTGTTATTGTTGGTTTCTTTTAGCAGCTCTCTGGTGTTGCAGTGGGAGTCCAGCTCAGCGGGGCACACCAGGTTGACATTCTCCTCTGTTGTGACGTGGCAGAGCGGGGAGAGCTCTGCTGCTCCGGGGCCCAGGGAGGGGGTGGGGGATTGGGGGGTGATGGAGGCAGCTTGTCCCTGGGAGGAGGTGGAGCAGGAGGAGGATGAAGAGGCAGCAGTGGGGCAGGTCTCCAGCCGGTCGTTCTCCACCTCGGGCAGGGGGCTGACGGTGGCAAAGCGTGTGTGGTAGTCTGCTCCTGCCCCTCCTCCAGAGCCGTGGCTGCAGGACGTCTTCATGCTCTCCAGGTCGGAGCAGCTGAACTCAGAGAAGTGGCTGGAGTGAGAGTCGGCCACAGAGGGCAGGCTGCCGCTCAGCGAGGGGGAGTCAAACTCTGAGGAGTTGGTGCTGCGCTGCTCCAGGAGCTGAGCGTCCATGTCCTCCCGCGTCTCGTTGATCTTGGTCCCCCCTTTCTTCCTCAGCTTGCCCTTGCTCTTCTTGCCCCCGGAGCCGGAGGAGGAGGAGCAGCAGGCCTCTTTGGCCCACCTGCTGGAGCTCCCTTTGCCCTCAGAGGAGGTGCAGCCTCCAGAGGGGCAGGTCCAGCCACAGCGCCCCGCATGGTGGCTGCCGCTGCTGCCAACGCCACACCCATCGTCTACGCTGCTGCTGCCGCTGTGGTGACGCAGTTTGCCCGGTTTGGATTCAATGTCCACCTGGACCTCCATGCTGTTCCCGTCTCTGGACACAGGGGAGGAAGAGGGAGGAGGGACAAAAAATACTACATGTCATTTATGTGGTTGTAACATGTGTAGCACGATTCAGCAATAAACCTCAAAAGTGTGTTTTAAAAGTGAGTTGGCAACACATATGTGATGTACAGAGAGGAAGAACGTTTGGACCATGTTAAACTGAATTCATGTAAATACTGGATTGTCATCATGAATACAAAGAGAACAAACATGCTCCATAAATATCTTTCAATATAAATCATGTTTATCCTATAAGGGCCTGATATACTAAGATGCCAAATAAAGAGTCCTATATTGCATGGGCATTGTAACAGATTGCACATTTGGTTGGTGGGCGCCTTGCGGGTGATCAACCAAGAATAATTGCACAAAGGGTTTAAACAAGGTAGAGACAGTAGATCTAAATGAGGGTTTTGCGTGTGTTAGTGGTTTCCGTTTGCCCGCAAGCGACCGCTCTCCCTGTCTTCCTTCATGCCTAGGTCTCCTCACCACAAAAGCTGCAGCCATCTGTGCACAAAGCTGTGCCGATTAGCACAGACCTATCAAATGTAGACGCAACCACAACAAACGCTATTATTTTCAGGCTTTGTAAAGCAAAGTGCGTGTGTTAAATTAACATAATTGCATCTACTCCTCCAAATCGGGAAGAAACGTCAGATATTTCATATTAATTAAGGGAAACGTACTAAATGGACAGAGTAGATCAGCTTGCATGTTTTGCGAGTGTAAACCAGTTTGCACACGTTTTAAGTGTTTACATTATGTGATCACAGCCGTGCATTCAATGGATATTTTGTTGCAATCTTTCATATTACAGACCGACAGCCTCTCAACAAAGCCACACTGCTGAGTGAAAGAACAAACTCTTTCCTCAGTGAACATAATGTGCAGAGGATGCTGACCTGTCGAGAGGCATGTAGGCGTTTAGAATGGATCCAGCCATTGCTTTGGTGCTTGCGTTGTCGCTGATTGTGCCCAGGCTGACGGTGGCCGACTCGCCGCTCAGACTGCAGCGCTCTTTCTGCACGTCAGCCTGCACCTCCAGCCTGATGACATGAGAGGGGAGGACAGTTAGTATGAAGGAGTACCAACATATAGACCTCACATCCTGCGCTGCTCTCTCAGTACCTGTGTAAGTAATTGACCATGGCGCTTCCAGAGAGGCTGCCGGTGATGCTGGCTCCAGCCAGGGCCATGGTGGAGGCCGTCTCACTCAGGTTGTCCCTGATGGCCCCCAGACGGTCCATGTGGCTGCCGCTAGCACTCAGGCTGCCCGTCATCCCCCCAACACTGCCTTCACCTATACTGGGGTTGTTCCTGGTGTCTGCCACGGATGTAGTATCTACACAGAAGGCGATATTTGAATTTAATTTAGACTTAATTAAAAGGGGGAATTATTTTTCACAACTCTGTACACAATTATCACGCTTACAGATAGACAGTAAATAACAGAACACACATGACATAGGACATGCAGGAAAATAGCAGACAGACAATGTGGGACTGCTAAAGTCTTGTCTGTGTGTTTTGTTTAGGGCTGCTATGGACGCAGGCATCATGAAATGACATTTAACCCTTAGGGCCCGTTGGTCCATTTTACGGACATTTCATTTTTCTTTTTTTGGATAATTTTGGCTGTGTTCATGCATATGGCATGAAAATTGGTAAGGAAGTGTATTTTTATATGATAATGTTATTTCCAGCTCAGCTCCTACAGTAAGGCTAAAATACACTGTATACAAACAAGAGTTACATTCAGACTGCTAAGGTCCATAAAACGTCCATTAACACCCATTCAAACACCATTTTTTCAACACACTGCCATTAAAGCATAATTGATGCATTTTTTTATATCTGGGTGTCAATCTGGGCTTCTACCTTGGAATTGATCATTTTTACTACTCTCCACCATGTTACGTCATTATGACCATATTTGGCATATGGAGAAAAAACAGGCTATTTCCACTAGATAGCACTGTCACAATCCCCCTTTCCTCTCCCTTTAGCTTTAACCCTGAGGAGTGTGTGTGTGTGTGTGTGTGTATGTGGGTGTGTGTGCACGTGTGTGTGTGTGTGTGTGTGTGTGTGTGTGTGTGTGTATCCATGACCTATGACATTATGAGCAAAAGGCTAGTGGTTTTCAAGTGGCACTGTTTTCATTTACTCTGAATCCTCCTCCAGAGCTGGGATGTTTCCTCTGACTTTCAGTAGTGGAGAATTCAGTTGGCCCCACCAACACCCATACACAGAGATATACTCCTGCAGCCACTGGAATGGTACAGGGACCCACCTGTTACGCGTTAATGGAGGTTTCAGACACAGTGGTTGCGTTCCGAATCGCATACTCTTTCTTTTTTCTATTCTACATACTACATCCGACGATAAAAAGAATCTAGTTAGGATGCAGTAGGCATACTATTGGGACATACTTTACTCTCTTATTTCATCATAACATTGCGCCTTGATCTTGCCTCTTGCTTTTATATCCGTCGCATCCCCGTTTGTTTTCATATGGAGGCTTCGTCGATGTTACGTCACTTCACGTGCGCACTGGATTGTGGGTCAGAATCGCCCAAATAGGATGCACTTTTCAACACTAACAATCTTGGCCGCATGAAGTAGGACATCCGGGTACTTCTAACCATCCTAAATCTGGCCATAAGAATCGGGACATCCTAAATCTTTTTTCTACATACTATATAGTAGAAAGTATGCGATTCGGAACGCAACCATTGTCTGTGTCAGATTCCTATTACTCACTATCAGAATCAGACTCCATCACTGTTTCCAAAGCTTTATGTTCTTCTTGTGTAAAGGCTCCCTCCATATTGCCAGGTAAGAAATAACTAGTTCCACAGTTTGCTTTGTATAAACTCTGGTTTCAATGGCAGCTGTGTAAACAGCTCAACGACTTGTTATGTGTCTCTGACGGCTGCACCTTTGATGTGATTGAAGATGGCCCATGTTTTAACTTATTTGAAGCAGTGCACTGCACATGCTTGTGTGTATGGACCTCAGGTAGGTGTGTGTGCTGTGCATTTATACAAGGTCATCTTTAGAGGGATTTTGAACCTCTGCATGAAAAACTACACATGGAACAGAGTGAATGAAAACAGTGCCACTTGAAAACCACTAGCCTTTTGCTCATAATGTCTAGGTCATGGGGACACACACACACACACACACACACACACACACACACACACACACACACACACACACACACACACACACACACACACACACACACACACACACACACACACACACACACACACACACACACACACACACACACACACACAGTCTCTCTCATACACACAACTTTATTTAGCCAATGATGTCCCTGTTACACTGTTCTTGGCCCGTTCACTGTTCACTTCTGGATAATAACAAAAAGAGTGGAAAATGTGCATGGACTGCAGGTGAGGTTCTTTTCCTAACACAAAAATTCAATTTATGATTAGTACTGATGTTGGTTTAAAATTCAAGCCTAAAAAAGTTGGAAAAATATCGATGTATAATATTTTTTATAGCTACCTTTTTCAAAAGTCCATTTTACGTACCTTAGCGGTATGAGTGTCAGTTTATTACACTGTACAAAAAATAATAATGCCTAAATATCTGTGTTGCTGCTCAGCATTGACATATCCCAGGCCTAATAATTCAATACAAAAAAAATTAGTTTGCATGTAGTATATTGAAAATAATAAACATTTTCAGTTTTTTCCTCCAAAATACGATGTCATCATGACCAAAACCTGGCAATTAAAGGGTTAACATCTTTTAAAATTCATGACTATTTTATATTAATAGTTAGGGCAGATGTAGGGGAAAAGAATTGGCAAAAAAAAGTTAAAAAAAAGATTGTATAACATTTTTTATAGCTACCTCAATGAAATGTCCATTTTACGGACCTTAGCGGTACGAGTGTGAGTATTTGACACTGCACAAAAAATAATAATGCCTGAAAATCAGTTTTGCTGCTCATCATTGACACATCACAGGCCTAATAATTCAACACAAAAAAAAATAGTTTGCATGTAGTATATTGAAAATATTTCAGTTTTTCAGTTTTTTTCATCTAAAATACGATGGCATCATGACCAAAACCTGGCATTTAAAGGGTTAACATCTTTTAAAATTCATGACTATTTTATATTAATAGTTAGGGCAGATGTGGGGGAAAAGAATTGGCAAAAAAAAAGTAGAAAAAAAATAATGTATAATATTTTTTATAGCTACCTCAAGGAAATGTCCATTTTACGGACCTTAGCGGTACGAGTGTGAGTATTTGACACTGCACAAAAAATAATAATGCCTGAAAATCAGTTTTGCTGCTCATCATTGACACATCACAGGCCTAATAATTCAACACAAAAAAAATTAGTTTGCATGTAGTATATTGAAAATATTTCAGTTTTTCAGTTTTTTTCATCTAAAATACGATGGCATCATGACCAAAACCTGGCATTTAAAGGGTTAACATCTTTTAAAATTCATGAATATTTTATATTAATAGTTAGGGCAGATGTGGGGGAAAAGAATTGGCAAAAAAAAAGTAGAAAAAAATTAATGTATAATATTTTTTATAGCTACCTCAAGGAAATGTCCATTTTACGGACCTTAGCGGTACGAGTGTGAGTATTTGACACTGCACAAAAAATAATAATGCCTGAAAATCAGTTTTGCTGCTCATCATTGACACATCACAGGCCTAATAATTCACCACCAAAAAAATTAGTTTGCATGTAGTATATTGAAAATATTTCAGTTTTTCAGTTTTTTTCATCTAAAATACGATGGCATCATGACCAAAACCTGGTATTTAAAGGGTTAACATCTTTTAAAATTCATGACTATTTTATATTAATAGTTAGGGCAGATGTGGGGGAAAAGAATTGGCAAAAAAAAAGTAGAAAAAAAATAATGTATAATATTTTTTATAGCTACCTCAATGAAATGTCCATTTTACGGACCTTAGCGGTACAAGTGTGCCTAATATTATAACGGGCCCTAAGGGTTAAATAAAGAAAAATAAGGGATACAAATGTTTATGTCTTGCTGGGGGAGGCAGTGTTGTGTCCAAAGCATGTGAGTTTGGGCTTTTGGTCTCAGAGGGGAGCCACATATTCGTGCAAAAGAACACAAACCAGCAGCAGATGTAATTTGGACAGAAACTCAGTCAGCAAAAAGGCAAATTGTGTTGTTTGCTGACTTGTGCATAAACACACAGGGCTGTTTCTGAGTGTCAGTGTGGGTAGAGTGTGTGTGTGGGGGGGGGGGGGGGGAGGCGCCCTGAAGCTTACCGGTGGCTGCTGCCCCGCTGCCAACATTCATGTCGTTCTCATCGTCAAACTCAATGCGTACTCCTTTGCCGTTTCCAGCCGAGACACCACAGCCTCCACTACGACACAGAGAGATGGGCACCACACCGTACACATAGGCCAGCATGATGGGAACGCCAATGCCTGAGGGGGGGACACAAGGAGACATGTTAGACCAAGCACTGGAAAATAAAAAACTGTGCTTTTGTTGCTGACGCACAGGGGGGAAAAACTGAGCCGTCCGGTTCGGTACACAATTATTTGCGTTTACACTGTCAATAGGTTGATTAGGGTACCAAAATAAGTGAACATTTTATTTTTTGTCAACCTTCGTTGGGGTACCAAGCCGTACAAAGGGGTCCCAAAAGGGTAAAGCTACACACTGAAGTCTATTCATTGGTTGACAGAATCATCATTTATGTGTTAACAGAAACAAGCTGTGTAGTCTTCAAAAGTCTTGTTTTTTGTGTGGCGTTTTTCCTCTTCATTGAATTAAACAGCGGGCTACACCATGTCCCGCTGCTATGATGTCATCACCATAGTTTTGGGCCTGGCTGTCACCGTTCTGCATAAACCCCGCCTACAAAGTAAAGGTACTATCCGCAGTGGAAAGGCAAACTAGATCTAGGGTTACAGTGCCCTGTCGAACCGTGCCAAACCGAACTGCGCTGCTCAGTGGAAGGGGGGCATTGATCTCCTTCAACATTCCCATGTGCATGTAACAGCTCGTGTAAAAATCCAATTGATTTTGAAAAACAAAGGTTTGCATAATATGAACTTTAAGATTCAACAAAATAAATTCCTGAAGCGAGTCAAACAAGTTTATGTCAACAATGATGGCCAGGCCCGCAGAGAGAGGGGGGAGGAGGGGAGAGAGAGCTAGAGAGAAGGAGAGAGCGAGAGAGGGGGAAAAGGATGACTGACTGACCGACAGTGACTGCAGCCACCACAGGAGACACGATGACGGAGAGAGTGACTCCTCCAGCGATCACCAGGTTCCTCTTGTGGTTGGAGATGTCTTTGCCTTCATAGCGGTTATGGATCTGACAGAGAGAAGGGGAGTGAGGGGAGACACATGGTCAGAGAGGGGAGACTGAAGGGCCCACTTTCAGCTCTCACAGCCAGCTTTCAAAAAGAGTTGGGAGACCACTCCAGTGCTGTGGCCTTTAGGCATCACATGCTATACCAGTGTTACAACTTGCTACCAATTCAACATTCAACCAATTTCTTGCAAATCTCCGCACACACACTTGTTAGGAGAAAGATCATGGCACGGACACAAATAAGTAAACAAATGTACAGCTGATTTGGTTGAAGGTTCTTTGCTGTTCTAAACCCCAAACATGATATAAAAACTGCAGATATGTATATACTTACTCTCTGCTTGTTGTAATTATTAAAATATTTCTGCTTTATAAAGGTTGGTCAACAGTGAAAAAGTACAGATGATATGACGCTTCACATTGCGGCAAGTCAATAGCCAATGGCCTTGGTGCAGTGAGTCACCAGGAGGGAGGTTTGACACCAAGACTGAACAGCTCCATTCAGCCAGTGCATGGGGAATGCAGGTGATTCACGCTCAGATGTTTCACATGCGACCACTGCTGAATGCGGTCAGGGGAGAAAATGTTCTGTTGGCTCTGTTATTGGCAGAGCTGAGAGGGGAATTCTGGAGAGTCTGAATACTTTCACTTCACTGTAATGTCAATGCTTATTGGACAGACAGTGCACGGATGAGTGATACTAAACAGCACAGGACACACACACACACACACACACACACACACACACACACACACGGCAGGGCATTTAAACATGAGCTCAGCTTGCTCTAGATCAGGGGTATTCAACTAAAATTCAAATAGGTCCAGTTAGAGAAAATGTCCTCAAGAAAAGGTCCGGAACATCATAATGTCTAACTTGCGTTGTGATTCAGTGTGATATATAGTGAAGTAGCCTAGTAGTTGTATCAACGTCTGCATGTAATTAACAACTGACTGTCAGATCAATATAGAAAGAACAATTCAAAAACATTTCAACAATATTTATTCTCACTTTTAAATAATTATAGATATATAATACTGAAGATATATGTATTATTTAAGTGACTCAACTGAAACTAATCTCTTCATAGAGAAGGGCTGCATTTAAAAATAAAATGGTGAAAATAAATATAATAATCTTAAAATAAAGATAAAATATATAATTCATTTTTGAAAAATTAAATAATTTTGAGAAATATTTTCAATGTATCATTTCTAAACTTCACTATACCTACTATGTTTGTTTAACATAGTAATCTCCCACTTTGTCTAATACTGGATTTTTATTTTGCAAATTTGGAAAGCTCTGAAAAAGTGACATGTCAGAAACTAAACCCCTGTAGGGGGTCTGGGGGTTTCCCCCCCAGTAATTTTTTTTTGTGTTTTTAGAATGTAATCGGAGCATTCTGGTGCATTCTGGGGAAAATAATAAAAGAAAAGGTCAACATTTAATATAGGCTAGTTAAGATGAATAGAAAAATTAACAAAACAACATAACTTGCTAGCAGCCAGATAACTGGACTGAGGGACGGATGACCACTAGCTTTCGCTAATGTTAGTGGGGGCTACTGCCAAATATCTTGCTAAAAAATTAACCTGTATTTATAAATTCTGCCATTACTAAGAATATGTAAAACTTAAAATGTAGATAATTGTAACTACATACAATTTTTTTTTTTAAATAATGTTTTTCCTGTTGCTGTTGTGGGCAGTAGATGCAGTGCTGCTGGCGATTGGTGATTATGTCAATCTTATGTCTGTGTCATTCACACATAGGTCTACATCAGGGTAATAGAGAGTCCACATGATTGCACCTTGACCGGTTTTCACCAGTCTTACAAAAGGGGAAAAAACCATAGATAGTAAATAATAGGAAAAAACTCAGCTGTTGATCGCTCGTTAACTCGCTCGCGACACACGGAGCCGGTGAGCGAGCGGGCGAGCGAGAGAGAAAGCTGTCTCTCACTCTCTTCCCGCTGTCTTTCTCACTCTAATCTGACTTATTTCGCTGAAATTCTCGTAATTCTTGCACTTCTCTCTGACATCTCTCGCATGATAGCTCACTGTCTCTGTCTGTGAGCCAGCCTGAGCCGGGAATGCAGATTCGATTGGCTGCCTGAGTAGCAGGAGGCGGGATGGCTTAACTCGAAAGCATTTCCTGATTCGCGAAACCAGTACCGTAAAGTCTAGAAAAGCTGCGCCGGTCAAAATAGAAGCGCCCCGTCAAAATTTTAAATAGGCTACTTAAATAATTGATTGACTACAGGTCCGGGTCCGTATAGGACGGCGTCTGGGTCCGGACCCGGACCGCGGTCCGCCTGTTAGTGACCCCCGCTCTAGATAATTTATGAGCCTGAGAAATACAACACAAGACAGTATGGGCGCTGGTCTAACAATAAAACAAGTTAGTTACTGATTGATTCAGGGTTCATTTCTGGTCACACATGTCCAAAACTGATAACTGTATAGTTGTTAGGGGTGTAACGATACACGTATTTGTACCGTACCGTGACGGTACAGGCACGTATTTGGTGTTACAGAGGTGGACGTTAATATTATAGCGAATGTACAGGCTTGTTTTGCGGTGTGGAACTTAAAACTTGTCGTCGGAGTTCCCCCCGGACCATTTAGCCTCCGGCTCGCTCACGTGTGCGCAGTAGCAGCCAGCGATTTAGAGTCTGTTATCTCCTTATCTCCATGGTGAGCAGCATGAGGGTGCAGTGTTGCTAACTTAGCAACTTTTCAGACCCCTCTGGCGACTTTTTTTCCAAAAAGCGACAAATCTAGCTACTTTTTCTGGTGTTATTGGTGACTTTTGGAGACTCTGTTGCTAAAGCATGTATCGCTCTTTACTTCTAAACGAGCAGCGGCTGGCTCCCGAGGCTCCTGCCCCCTCCCAGAGCACTGACAGGCGGCCGAGTCCTTACGCAGCAGTCCCTCCCAGCTGCGGTCAGAGCAGGAGATACACACCTCTCCGCTCTAGTGTTCCGTTTGCATCCCTATTAGCAGTTGTAGTAGGCTACCCCTCTTTTCTTTTACAGTCTATGAGTAGTGCAAATAAAAATGTTATACAGTGCTATCGAACAGAGAGCGAACTGCATGGCGAAAGACAACAGGAAACCGGAGCTTGCAGGCGTCCCCCTGTCATCCAAATCCCGTTTGAGGGATAACTTCGGATTTCAGTAGAATTATGAAAACAGTGATAAACGTGTGGAACAATGTCGGCACACAGGTTATTGTTTCACCGCGATCGCCTATGTAGGAGCCAAGCATGGACATATAAAAGGGGGCCAACACGTCGAACATGCATACGCATTTGAAAAGGCATCAACCAGGTCTTACTATCACCGTTACTGTGAAGAAAAATCAAGCTGTGCAAACACAGACAGTATTTTCTTTTTTATACTGAAAATACATAAGCTGTAATTTAATTAATGCTGCAGTTGCACTTTTATTTGATAATTGTTATATTTATAAGAGCACTTCAGACAGTGGCGCAAAAAGTGGGTATGCACTAGAGGGACGCCAAAGCGATCGGGGGAAAATTATTTGGAGTCGGCATTTTTCTATATTTAACAGCGTTTGTGTAAATGATATGATCAATAACAGAAGCACGTCAGTGATAAGGCGCCCCCCGCTCCTTCGCCTCCTCCTCCCCACACTAGGCGCTCCAGTGCGCGCCCCCTCGAGCACGCGCTGGAGCGCGAGAGCTTTCATTTGAATCGTGTTGTCATCTGATGACAGGGACCTAAAGTTGGAGAGGCAGAAAAGAAAGCTCTCGGGGGCACAAAACCGAAAACGGGAAGATTGATAAGGAGAAAGATTGCGTGTTTTATATGGCCGATTGTATTGATTAATGCACACTGATTATCGGCGGCGACTCGCGGATTGTCACTGCAGATCTACGTGTGTGTCACCTCAAGTTTTTGACTATATCTGTTTTCACAGTTTTTGAATGGTAGTGTAGTGATTAGCCTATAGCAGGTCAGCGCCAAAACAACACACTCACCTGTTTCCCACTATTATCATATTTTGCACCATTCCAGCGCACGACTGAGTTGTGTGTGAGAGAGAGAGAGGTCTCCTTACAGAGGCAATGTGCCAGACTAACAATTTCAGTTGATTAAAATGTATAAATAACTAAACATGAAAAGACTGAGGTTAAGTTTGTCACCAAATTCCCTTACAATAAACTATTATATACTCTCTCTCTCTCTCTCTCTCTATACTGTATGTGTAACTTACACACTATTCAAACCGATCCTGAATTGTAATGCTTTCCTTCCTTATCCTTGTACATCATACTTAGCATTGCACAACATACTTCAAACACTATGTACATAAGCCCTGCAGCTCACCCGCAGAAAACATTTCCTCAGAAACATTTATTTTGTCGTTACACTCATAGCTCCAAAGAAAAACCTATTGTTCTAGTTGGGCTTACCTGGGAATCTTATCTACTGTCTTATCAGGACCTTCAAATATCTCTTTTTCATTCATCATAGCGAATCCATCATCTTGTTCAGTGAATTGGAAACAGAAACTAAGACAAACTTAACCTCAACTTTTCATGTTTAGTTATTTATACATTTTAATCAACTGAAATTGTGAGTCTGGCACATTGCCTGCTAAGTGCCTGCATACCCCCCCAGAAAGTGGGTAGTTGCGCCCCTGACTTCAGAGCTTCAGAGAGCTGCAGTAATATTTTATTTTTTTTAAGTAAAAAATACCCTTAAAGATGACATACCCTTTTTTTACATACCAGCTTACAGAGCCTGCTGAGCATTAACACTGGTTTTTTTTCACTGCAATTTTAGTTTATGCTGCACATTCACTAGTATTTAATAAGTATTTTATTTATTGGAGAATTGCAGCAGTATTCATTTTAGATTTGTTATGCATTTTATGTGTATGTTAGCTAGTTACTGACAGCTAAAGCTGTTCATTCTCCCTTAACTATGAACCGTACCGTACTGTACCGTGACTTCAAAACCGAGGTACGTACCGAACCGTGACTTTAGTGTACCGTTACACCGCTAATAGTTGTGTAACACTGAAAAGCAGTATAACTGTGTATAACTAAAAATCAGTGTGGTTGTGCTTTAAGGTTATGTATTGTGGGGAAGCAGAGCAATTATTCAGAACTATTAAATGAAACCCTGTGCCTTTATAACAATCCACACAGCTTAATACAATTAAAGTGTCAAGATGGAATGTGAACAGAGAGAGGTAGTAGAAACATGGTAGATCATAATAAGTAGAAGCAGGACAGGTTGAATTTGTTCCTAACCACTGTACATGACTGTGTGATTCCAGGGCCTCACCTTCCTCCCCACATACACAGGGATGCCGATGATCATAGCAGGGATAGCTATGCCTGCGATCAAGGCGATGCCCACCGGGGCGCCCACAAGGGTTCCCAGCTGCCAGAGAATCTTCTTCTTCCTGCTCCACGGCTTCTTCCCCCAGAACGTACAGCCTGACGGGCTGAGGGAGAGGAGAGAGGGGAGGGGTTTAGAACCAATGGATTCATCTATCCCTGTGGGGAGAATACTCTTCAGAGTGATTAATAGCTCCTTGGCTATTTTAAATATACTTGCATAAATCTAACAAGGCAGGTAAGGAACTATACACATTTTACCATCACATGACTACCAATGCCATATTTAATACTAGAGAAACACTTTGGATTTGAGATCATCTGCATCGGCTGATATCTGCACTCACAAGGCAGATTTAAAAAAATTAATATCTTCTGGAGACACCTGCATGCAGCCTCGTCAGTGTGGCTGAATTGCATTTTTTTTTCAAATACAAAATAAATGAACAATAACAGCAATATATCGACCTCCTCTCTAAACATCTGCATAGGCCACTGAAAAACACATATCAGTCTACCACTATTTAAAACTACAAACCCCATCTAAACCGTGTGTGTGTGTGTGTGTGTGTGTGTGTGTGTGTGTGTGTGTGTGTGTGTGTGTGTGTGTGTGTGTGTGTGTGTGTGTGTGTGTGTGTGTGTGTGTGTGTGTGTGTGTGTGTGTGTGTGTGTGTGTGTGTGTGTGTGTGTGTGTGTGTGTGTGTGTGTGTGTGTGTGTGTGTGTGTGTGTGTGTGTGTGTGTGTGTGTGTGTGTGTGTGTGTGTGTGTGTGTGTGTGTGTGTGTGTGTGTGTGTGTGTGTGTGTGTGTGTGTGTACACTTCTGGGACACACTGACCTCAGGTAGTGCAGGTCAGAGATCTCCTTCATGCAGAGCCAGCAGAACTCACAGCCGCAGACAGCGCAGGTCATGTGGTTACAGCTGCCGTCGTTCATCTTGATGATGTAAGCGGCACAGCGCGGACATGGCTTTATGTCATCAGCTGGAAGGCAAGAGGCATGGAAATGAGTCTGATGTCACTGTACATAACGTAGTTTCATTGACTTGTTATACTACTGCCGCCAACAAACCCAGGCCTGGTTAATAAGGACACATCGTTCACACTTTATGATGGTGAAAAAAAACTTTTCATACAAGTATTAAAAAGTCATTAACGCAGGTTTCCACTAATAAAGGAAGTAATAGTCGTCTGGATTCTGACCTAGGCTGCCCAAAACCTTTTCCCCAACTGTTCTCCATTTTTAAAGGTTACATACTGTATAATGTTCATACTTAGTTTTCAAAATTATACTGGAAGTTTCTACTAAAAATTGTTTTATGGTTTGTCGTGTCAAAAACACACGTCATATTTCAATCTCCTCTTTTCAGCCTCTGTCTGAATCACTCTGTTTTAGAGCCTGTCTCTTTAGGCCCCGCCTTCCAAAAAGCCCAGCCTGCTCTGATTGGCCCTGAATCTACCTGCTGGTTAGCTTCTAACTGCCATTTAAAATGTAGTGGTACCTCGGGGTGGAAGTGGGAAAAAAAAAGAGTATCCCCCCTCATACTTAGGAGTCTCTCGTCACGACGGGGACGCATATTTATGTTGAAAACCCATGTCAAAATGCCTTTTACATTTTTGACCTTTAACAATGCAATCTATGCTCATTTTAAACAACGTGTGAGTGATGAGACAGATCCAAAAGAGAAATTCAGAGAAATAAAATAAGAGAAAGAAGTGTGTGCATGTGTGTGTTGTGTGGTCCAACCTGCAGCTCCACTCTCCTGGCTGTAGCTGAGGGAGGAGGAGCGCACAGTCCTCAGACGCAGGCTCTGTGCTCTCTGCTGGCGCGCGGCGTCACACGTCTGGTTGGGATGCCACAGCTGTTTACAGTGGTAGCAGAACTCCGTACCGCAGCCCTCCCTGCCACACGTCAGCTTAGGACAGCTGGCACACCCGAAGGCAATCACAGCATACCTGGAACAAGACAAAACACAATGCATAGCACGCAAAAGTTAAAGATTTGATGAACCATAGCAACATTGCAGAATGGATTTTGTCTACATGTCACGGGAAAAAAAAACAGATTGGCAGGGTTTTTCCTGGCTCGGAATGGGCATTTGGGGGGACAGTACGCGGACCAACTTTTTTTGGGTTCGCGACTATGTGCAACAGTAAAGGCAAAACGTTATTGTATTTTAAGAGGGGTGTGGGGTTGGGAGAGGGCAGTTTCTGTCCAGCTACGGAGCATTTAGGTTAGCTGTCAATCGCTATGTTACCATGGAGCTTACTGACTGATAGCGTCACAATGAAGAACCTGTAGATATGAAGTCAAAATACTAATAATGACTGTTTCTAATTGATCTAATCCATGGAAATTGCAAGAAGGTAGGGCTGCTCGATTATGAAAAAATCATAATCATGATTATTTTGATTGACACTGTGTAATCTAATCACGATTATTAAAGACAGTTAATCATTGATTTAAGAAAATGATGCATGTATTTAACTTTTAACAAGGTTGTTTCTATTTACACCATGACTTTGGACTTTAAACATAGGCCTAATTGAACTGAAAACAAGGAAAATAGAAATAGGCTAAATAAGTGAAACATATTTTTAATAATTGAATAAAACAAATATGTCAAATAAAAATAACCCGTTGCAAATGGTGTTGATAGGGCACGTAGTTTGCTAACAGGGATGTGAGGGCATCATTTATTTATGTCTCAAGGAGCTGGCTGGATATTCAGGGCAGGGCCGCCCATAAGGGGTAGAAAGTGGGAAAGCTTTCTAGGGCCCAGCCCTTGGGGGGCCCATGGTCTTCAGAGGCCAAGAACCTAACTGAGCCTAAGATTATTTTTAACAGAAATATTCACTATAACCATTTAAAATTTGCACAACCATAACGACAAAACAAATTTAAATATTGTAACTTGGGTTAAATGCCAATATCTACTCCTCTGCTACCCCTTCATGTCCGTCCTGTGTGCACGGCACGCCGAAAAAAAGTCGGTAACACCAATTTTAAAAAGCCTGGCTCAGAGCCATTAGCTGTTTATATTTACGATTTTGACGTTTCGGGGCACTGGCTCTGAGAGACAAATATTAACGTGGTTAGTATAAACATAAACAAACATTCGCCAAGTGTTCGCTAGAGATTACCTATGCCTTTTAAACATCATAACTTGATGTACTCCCCCACCCTTACCCAGGGCAGGTGGACTGGGTAACACAACACTGAGCTGAGGGGGAATGGAGACTGGCCAGGGAACTTGTATAACTTTTTGACTAATTTGACCCCTTATACAGTATGCCTTGTTGGCTTCACACCTTGTTGTAGTAATGTGTTAATTACAAAATAAATATCAATTTGTTCTCCCATGAATTGTAGAATCTTTCAGCGCAGCATCCATTTAATTTGAACTCTCAAAATTATCTAGTCTTGAAGAGCTTTTTTTAAGTTTGAGTTACAGTAAAATGATTTCCTTGATGAATTCAGGTGTCTCCATATCAGATAAATGTAGTTCTTTAATACAATTATGCATTAATTTCCTTTACTTTTTTGTGTCATATGCTTACAAAATTTGGTTTTGATATATTGTTGTACAGTTTTGTCTGGATTATTTTACCTGAGTCGTCCTGCTACTTGTGTCTGGGTGTTATTCTATGAATTGTGAAAAGTATTTGGACCCCTCAGGTAAAACAGAAAACAGGTATACCTTTTCTTGTTCTTCTTCATTCTTATAAAGTTGACAAGGTTATTACTCTGTTGTTTGCCTGAGTCTACAAACAGGTTTACATTTCTTAACGTACATTTTTGTGATAAATAATTTCCCTTTGGGGACAATAAGGTCCAAAGTCTTTGACCTATGTCTTCAGGTTGACACCAGCAGCCAGGTACGATTTGAAAAATGTTCCATGAGTTTCATGTCACATACTGAACATACTGCATAGACAACCAGACCCAGGTGTCACACCATAAGGATGTCTGACCAGTTCTTTACTGCACCTCAGGGGCGGCCCGCAGCATATGCAATATCTGTAATAGTGTCCTTTGTTGTTGCCTGCTCCTGTGATAAACCTAGTGAATACTCAAGAAAACCAATGTTATTTTGTAAAAATATGTTGAATATTAAGCAATTGCGTGAGTTTTAGGGTATTACAATAAATTGGTAAGTAAGTCAGAAATGTGCTACTATTTTTAAAAACATATACAGTATAATAATCACAAAAGAGTCCTTTCTCTCATTCTCACTGCTCCCCAAACTCTCGCTGCACGTCCCTGGTTGATAAGATAGTAAGTCTATCTACAAATACATGTATGTGTTTATTTAGGGATGAGCGCACACACATTGATACAAGTTAAGTATGAGTAAGGGGGGCCCATTGACTGGAGGTTTTCAGGGGCCCAGCCATTTGTGTCAGCAGGCCTGGTTGTGGTGGCAGGAGTCAAGGAGCTTTAAACTCCTGTGTTTTTTTGTTCCTTTATTGCTTGGTCATAGACCACTTTGATTCGACTTAAAGTGAATTAACAAATTGGTCGGGATGTTTTCAGGTGCAGACATGGTCGCTTATGCCTTTTTTTCTTTCTCTCGCGGTTGCGTATGTCATGTGACTCGAGTGTCCGCGTGTGACATATCTTGCACATTATTTTAGTCTGTTGTGAGTCTGAAGTATTTTCAGAAAACACAATTAGTTTGACCTTTCTTCTCGACCAAAGGCTGACTTACTGCCGTCCTCCGAAGTTTTTCAAAATACCCGGCAATGCGCCTCCTACTCTCTGAACCTGAAAGTTAACTATCAGGTGAGGGCGGGGCCGAGCGGAGGTGACGGCTGAAAGGGTTCACTGCATTTAAAAGCCTGCATGCGTGCGGAACAATGACAGTTTAATTACGATTATTTTGTTTTCATGATTGAGGGAAGCCGTAATAGTAATCGAAATTCAAGTTATTGCCTAGTCCCTCAAAAGGATGACTTAAATTGGGCTGAATTTAGAGAGGTTTTAAATGGCTATATTTATTCTCAAATTTGATCATTTTGGCGCTGGTGATTTTCCTTTGGCGCTGGTTAAATCCTCTTTGGGAGGCGCCGAAAATTTCTCTATGCAGGAAAAACCCTGATTGGTTGGCATTTACGAAAAACAAATGCAAACAGCAGTGACGAAGATATGTCACGCAAAAAATCAAGTTAAAGTTATGCATATAAAATACAAAGTAATTTATAATGTTGGGTTGTTGTTAATAATTAGTAATATATAAAATGGTGCAGACAACACCGTCACACTTGCATTAATGCCGCTGTGGCCTACGTTAGCATTTAAAAACACCAGCTCAATCCATCTTCTTTAAGAGTTTTATTAGCGAGCTGCTAAAAAGGAGAATGAGACAAACGCTCTGTCTGCCTCTGTTCATCTGCACAGTAATCCATCTGGAGGCTGCGGAGTAATGATGCTATTTCCATCCTCAATCACTGGGTTGACTGAGTCTGTGAGTGTGAGAGTGTTTGAGTGGTCAGGTGTATGGTAAAGTAAATTAGGTTGTAATATATGTTGATGTGTGAACTTAGAAAAAATATCCCAGTGTTTTTATGACGCTTTTGTCCATCAGCTAGTAAATAACAAGGTATTAGAATGTTGGTCTGTGAATGAGATATTTCCCTGCACTTTAAATCAATTGGACTTTATCACGGAGAGACCGGAGCAGAATCTACGGATGTTCTCCATTTGCCCAGTTGCTGTGTGCTTGTATGTGTGTTTACATAACAACAGAGCAAGTCCTAACATCTCAGACAGTGAGTGACATCTGACGTGACGCGATGCTACATGCTTTCAGCCAACAGACAGGGGGCCAAGAGCCAGGGAGTGCTGACAACAATGAGCTAATGTTCAAAAATAAGAATCGCTCAAAAGATGACAGCTGCAAAACGCCTATTTCCCAGAGGGGAACCATGGAGTGAGAGTGTGAGTGTGTAAGTGTGTGAGAGTGTATATGTGAGTGTGAGTGTCTGTCTGTCTGTCTGTCTGTCTGTAGCAGTTTGCCTCCCTGACCCTCTGCGACTGACCCAGGATTAAGTTTCAATCACAGAGCCATGGAGACTTCCTCTGTCTGTGGATCATTTTACTCTAGTGAGGCCTGGGACACACACTGAGAAATGAGACATGTCGCTCTCTTCCAGAGGGTTAGTGCCCTAACCCTTATCAACAGATATAGAACTAATAGTAATACTCAGTACTCTATTCAATGATGTGAGATTATAAATAGAACTGTTGTGGGGTGTTGTCTTTAATACCTCTCTCCCCATCCCTGTACACGCCACACCTAATTGTGTAACCCAGCCCCATTACGCAGCCATAGTTGAAGCTATTGTTTCCATGATGAGCTCATTGGTTTCAACGTGCATTTGACAAACGCCTCAGTAACAATGCGGACAACAAACCCAGTAATAAACCGAGTGACGCTAGGCCAAAGCCTCTGAGGAGCAGGAAGGAGGAAAAGGACAGAGCGGGAGAAATCTGAAGAGAAATGGAAAAAAAAGAATAAAAATGGAAGGACACTGCAGTTTCCTCTGGGTGCAGAAATAAAATCTAGTTTCTCAGCACAAGAGGTAAACAGTTTGCTGTCGGACAAACATGGACACAGGAGAGGAAGGAAGGAAGCAAGCAAGGGTTCTTCTAAGGACAATTAACACACACCAAAAAAATAAAGTTAAACTAAAATAATGAATGCCAACAAAGACTGGCTTGACTGTGAAATGTTAGGCCAACAGTCACACTGACATGGGCATATATACTGAAGATACGTCGAGTAGCCGTTCAGCAATCTGTATATATTCAGCTGTCATTTCAGCTTCTCTCGAGGCACAATAAAACACATCACACTTTACCCTCACAGTTTTATTGGCCACTATTCTGGTCAAGATTACAACAACAGGACATCCCCCCAAAACAAAAACATCCAGCTGGCCCCAACTATTGAAGGTTACTATGGCTTCAGAATCAGGTACAAAGGCTGCCTCAAGATAGTCTGATGGGACTCAAACAATTCCTGGAAGAAAGGGAAATGGCTAAGAAACTGCCTGCATCTTCTTCCTGGTTCAGGGCTGCAACTACATATCAGTGGCTTATGCTTACCGTACATTATATTGGTTACACCCTTATAGTATACATAAAAGATCCCCATGACTTACTTAAACCTCTATCATGACAAAAATATCATAAAAGATACTGTGTATATGTATTCAAATCATTTTCAGTTAATACTAACCCTGAAATGAATCCCATTGACTTTCTGTTAGTTATTATGATAAGCCCACAGTTGGGGCACTTTTTCCAGATGTCCACTCAACCCCATACTAAAGGAGGTGCTGATTTGTTTGGTCAGTGAGTGTGCGTCAGCGTTTGACCCTGCAGGGCCTCTATAGAGACACACTGCAGGGACAGTGTGTGTGTGGGGGACTGGGTGGACGTCAGCCAACCAGCCATCACTAAAGAGGGGGATTAAACAGGCCAAACAGACCAGCACTACTGGATTACTGCATGCTGCCAGTTAGACGAATGGAACTGAAACTAATGCGGGCAGGAGAGGTGATAGACAGCTGGCAGAAAAGAGTGGGAGACGTGAGTGTACTATGGATCTTCCTGTGGCATAATAGTCATAAATCATGCTTACTCACCACCTATTTATATTTGCAATCATATTTCATATTTCTACGTTTTAAACTGAGAAATACATCTTTCAAAACTGTGAATAATTTCCTTTTTTCCTGAAAAAGTAAGAAAGTATGCTATCGATTATCATGCAGCACAATTGCCATCAACGTTTTGTGCAGATAAACACACCACCACATATTCTAGTGAGGCAGAATGTGTGAAAATGTTGCAAAGTCAAACTTTAGCGTCTAAAGCTATGTTGCTAGAGAAGGTCTCCCCTTTTTCTTGACCCATTTTTCTGCTGAGTTACTGTGTCATTCTTTACCCGTTGTTGTATAGTAGTTGAGCCCACTCTATCACACTGACCTCAACTTCCCTGAAAGTATTTTAAATCCACTTCTTACCCGCAGTCTGGCGCGGGGCACCAGCGGCAGTCAGGGTCGGCCACCAGCCACCTCCGCAGCATGAACTCCTCGTACTTGTCCATGAGGCCGCGGTCCCCCAGGATCAGGCGGATGTCGTGGGGGTTGAAGCGCTCGGAGCACTCGGGGCAGCTGATGTTGACGCGCGACTCGCAGATCTCGATGCGCAGGTACTGGCGCAGGCAGTCCATGCAGGAGCGGTGGTGGCAGGTCATGATGTCGGGGAAACTGTCCCTGGAGTGACGCAGAAGGCACAGCGGGCACTCTGGGAGCTCCGAGGAGAAGGAGGAACAGGGGGGGGTGGAGGAGGAAGAAGGCCCCGAACAAGAGGAAGTAGAGGCAGCAGCAGCAGCAGAGGAGGCAGCTCTGGTCCCAGCCACAGAGAACAAGGCAGCGTTCTTCTCGTTACACATCTCAGAGTGGATGCTCTCGATGCTAGCGATGCAGTCCACCCCTCCCAGGGCTCCGGGGCCGGGCAGCTGGGCTTCTCTGGGTCTCTGCCGCACAGACTTAGCCTCCCGACCCCGCCGTCTGAACAGAGAGGCCAGGGAGAGACGCCTCTTCTTCTTGGGGGCCTTCTTCACAGAGGGCAGGGAGACGGAGGAGGCAGTGGACTGCAGGTCCCGCTCAGAGCCCAGCTGCCCCCGGGGCTTGGTCAGGCTCATCTCTGCTCCGGGGGGAGGGGAGGGGTGAGCCAGCGGGGAGCCAGCGGTAGGCAGCCTGTCCCGGGCATGAGAGGGCAGGTCAGGGAGAGGGATGGGGCCAGGGGAAGGGCTGAGGTGGTGGATAGGGGAGAGGGAGGAGGAGGCTCCAGGGCGAGGAAGGGACAGGGCTCCAGGCCCATCTGCGTTTAAGACATGGTGGCTTCTCCTGATCAACCTCGTGGTCACATCTAACAGCCGGATTTTGGCGAAGGGGCGGGGGCGTCACCGGCTGGGAAACGGATGCAACAGGACCTGGAGAGAGCAAAAAGGAGAGAAGAAATGTTAAATAGGTTTACATTTTCTTTTCAATCCATATCAATATCCTTTATTTAAACAGGCACAATACATTGAAATTCTAATTTATTTTCCACAGTCACATACAATTCTCATAAAACACATTGAGCATTCAATTTAAATACAATACCAGGAGGAGAGATAGAATGAATAAACCTGGACGTTTCCACAAAGATAAAAACTTTATGAACAATTGCAGTGAGCAAGAGAACTATCTTCTCTGTCCTTTAACATTGCGTTGAATTCCCCCCCCCCCCCCCCCAAGGTTATGAGCTCTGACAGCTTCAGGTCATTATGAGCAACGAGACAGCAGGGGGATTGAAAAGCTTTTTTTGTCCATTTTATTTTACTAAACCAGTCAGTGAGATTGCAATGAAAGAAAATGTAGAGACACATTTCATTCAGACACATTCTTAAAAGCTAAAAGCGATACCTCACAGTGTGTTACATCTAGGAAAACAACATTAATATTCTTGGACGGCGACCACTTTGTTATTCTTTTCATCAACGTCGCCTGAAGGCTATAACTCAATTGACATTCCCCCAGTACTGAAAGAGGAAGAACATTATTCAAGGAGTCTGACAGGTAACTTCATGGTCTTGCCTTCTCTAAACATACGGAAGAGGAGGATTTATAATGTTCTCAGCAGTAGGTAAGGTACACCATTCTGTCAAGAGTAGTGTATGAGTGTGGTTTGCCCAGTTAATAATGGCGCATTATACTTTAAGAGATGCATTTGAGCGTCCAAACACGCCCACAAATATGACAAGAACACTGATTTAAGTATGCTATGGTCTCTTCTCCACATGGCTGCTCGCAAAGTGAATGCTACTGTACCCCCCACTTTGTTCTTCTTTTAAAACAAACTCAGTGTGCTCTTAGAAACAGCACTTAGCTCCATGGCACTGAGTGTGTAGAAAATGTACCATTAATTAAAAATAAAGAAAACACATTACATATTCAAACCCACAACCCCTTGCAAGGTGTCTAGTGCCAAAAGTCAAGTCTGTCTATAATGATACATTTGCCATACTTAGGTCATGTGATTCAACTGACCCATCTCCAGCCACTGATGAGGAAAATCAATCAAAAGCACGCCACTTAATGTACCTAAAGTGTAAGTTTAGAATCATTTGTCTGGTCGAGAGACATGGCAGGCTTTCTATAACTATACACATGTGGCTACTAGCATTCCATATTCCCCAATGTGAACAGATGTAAAGGAAAACACACTTTGTATTTTTAAATGACATCAGTGCTATAAATGGTAGCCCATTTTAGAGGAAAGGTATATATGAGCATTTTGATAAGGCTATTATAATCTTTAAAAACCTACAGGATCTTACAGTGTCACATGTCAAATAAATAAAATGGCACATTTATGCCAGGGCAGGGCACTACTAATTTCACGCACTTAGTCCCTGAGCAACCACTTCCAATATACTTTCATATTCAATAAAAACACTGCTGCTGCTGCTTTTTTGTTCGAAATAAAGACGAAATTATGAAAAAAAATTAACACTGCTGCAGAGCTCCAATGTATATGTGCTGCTCTTAGGATTTTGCTCAGTCACTGTATGGCAGCTGGCCCGGGGCAGGTTTGCATAGCAGAGATCAGTGTGCCAGTCACAGAGTTGAGGAGAGAGTGTACACAGAGGGGTTGAAAACCTTGGACGGTATTGACGGCAAAGATCAACAGTGACACAAGGCCTGAGCCCACAGTGTGCTCTGCTGATAATGGCTGAACACAGGAGATAGTGCATGGCAGAGTGGAGCAAAGGGGTTGAACAAACAACCATGTGTCTACTTCAATGCCAGTCCGACACACTCACTACCATTTTTTTAGTGTGTGGATTTTCCATAAGGAGGTTTTAAAGGGACGTTGGTGAAGCTAGATAGTCGCAGGCTGAAATGAATCTTTGAAAACACAAGACTGGAAATGTCAAGGGAAAACATCTATAAGAATTACAGTCATGATTGTAAACAAGGCTCTACAATAAAAAAATAAAGTGTACTGTGACCTATGCAGAAACAATCCTGGTGCAATATCTTTTTATCATATTATTACCTTGGCCACACTGCTGTGAAGCTTATCAAAACAGGGGTCAGTGTATTTTTCCACAACAGTTTGGAAGTATACTATCGGCCAATAGGAAGATCACATCTAGGGCAAACCATTTCATCCAAAGATTTAAGTAACAATTCATAGAAATAAAGACCTAGACGATAACCATTTTGTACTGCTTCAAACTCCTTTTAGAGAGTGAGTGCTCCTGCATTAGAATTTCAACAGAACTTAGCTGGGTGGGTAGGGCTGGTAATTTCACAATTTCCTGTATGACTGGACGTTATTGCATCTCTTTAATCTCCACGTCTGAGCAAGCTTGTGTGTGTGTGTGTGTGTGTGTGTGTGGTGAGTGACTATACAAAATGATAATACCAGCAGCACAGAAATGGCTTCTTCTGAGCCCATCTGATGAGTGGGTTGTTCTGTCCACTTGAGCATTTCACACATTTGAGAAGCTGGGAGAAACAAAGAGCCAAAGAGAGGCCAGACAGAGGGAGACTGTGTGTAGTGTAGGCTACAACAGTGCACAGCTGCACGGGGAGGAGAAGCTCCAGACCCAACAATACAATATGCTGGGGCTTAGTGCTATTGTTTTATACAATGCATAACACTGCTCCAAAGTGTACCAAATAATTACCACAAGTAATGGGCAAGTAACTCAATTTCCTCCTTGAGATGTGTACCGTTTCTGAGGAAATCAACGTGAGGCAATAAATAGGGATTGTCTTCAGAGGCCACAAGAAAACAAACAAAGCAATGGAAAACATCTGAGTAAAGATCTACACTCCAGAAAAACCAGAACTTACTTCATAGGCACACTGATCTGGGAACAGTTACTAAGGTTTAAAATCATAACTTTGTACTTGCTTTACCACTGATTGTACTCTACAACATCTGTGTGCTGGGACGTGGAGAAAGAACGTCTGCTATTTTAGAAGGGGGATACTAACTGAAGTCCAGCTTACTCACTGAGTGTCCATCAATGAACGTGTATACTATCTGTTTATCCGTCTCTTTGGTTACACCTAAGCAACAAACAATGCCGTGTAAACACACACACACAAGAAAGCTGGAGGGGCCTACAGAGCATGCTCTCAGGCATTTTAACTGTACATGTGCACAGTACTTTATAGGCAGTTGTTACAACTACAGGAAAACACAGCTTCCTCCACAATCTGTCCATCTCCACCACTACACCAAAAGATCAAAAGCAGCACTCAGCACCGAGCACTTCAGCTCTACACAGCTGCAACCTCACCACACAGACACAAGCATCACACTTCTTCACAAACTCATGCTGCGCTTTCTCCCTACAACAGCCCATCCTTCCCCCGCTCCTTCCCCTTCTACCCCCCTCCCCCCCTTCTACCACCCCCCCCCCCCCCCCCCCCCCCCACCACACACACACACAGGATCTTCTCCTCCCCGTCCCACAGCTCTGACACCTCTCTATTTGAGCCAGGACTAGAAACAGGAAACTCTGATGTGGTGAGTGTGTGAGCAGGGCTTGCCTTGGTGCCTCCTGCACATACGGAGGGAGGAGTGGGATTCAGGAATGACATATCTCCCATAGACATGGACAGGACTGGACATTTTGCACATTTTCTTTTCCTCTATTTCCATAACATTAGGCTGTATCCAATTTATTTTCCATACCTGGCCTCGGCTTTAACCTTCCTCAAATTGGGGAAAATACAAAAATCTATTTTGTAATGAATATTTATTCATTTAAGTATTTTAAGCTTCATTCTTTTATTTGAAATGCTTCACACAATGAAGAGGTTGTTTGTAGCATATTGTTTGGGCACCAACTAGTTTGCAAAGGCGATTGTCTATTCTGAGAAGAGGCATAGCGAGTGTGAGTGCATCTAAATAGCGTTGTCCTTTTTTGACAGGTTCTATATTTGACCTCCATCATTTACAGGAGTTCTATCATCACGTTAATAGCATCTTCCAACACGGGCATTGAGGTGCTGCTGGACATGACACTCTCAAGGCATTCATTAAAGACATGTGCACATTACAGAGTGCATTTATTCATGACAGTAGTTAAAGGAATAGCATAGCTATTTTAAAATACCCCGGGATACCGTATTACCAACCCAACCCTATATCAAATGTTACCACTTATTCCATTATACTCTTAAGTTTCCAAGTAAGTTTGTTACTGTTGTGCATTTCTGCCAAGTCCTCTCTACCATTCTAAGACTATTTGAAAGGTCCACACACGGTGACAGATATAGTGCTTTAACAGAAATGTCAGTGTGTCAGACGTGGTTGACATATTTCACAAAGTCACAAAGCACGGGGATGCACCGACATGCTCTGATGAACAATACAGACATTCAGCTTTTTTCCCCCCTTCAAGCTGTTGTGCATTCAGCCACAAGCAAAGGCTTCAGTCAAATCTAGTACTGTTGCCTAGCAGAGCATTGTACTGTCAGTGAGATATTGTGTAGTAAAAAGGCTAATAGTTTTCTTTCAAGTCAACCATGAAAAGATGATTGCGGGGCAGGTACTTTAGCCTGACCTGGTCTGTCACGAGGCTAGCTACATCTAAATCAGCCAAGGAGTGACTGCTGGGGCTTATCAGTGCTTAGCAGATTGTTGGTAGTGTGTGTGTGTGTGTGTGTGTGTGTGTGTGTGTGTGTGTGTGTGTGTGTGTGTGTGTGTGTGTGTGTGTGTGTGTGTGTGTGTGTGTGTGTGTGTGTGTGTGTGTGTGTGTGTGTGTGTGTGTGTGTGTGTTTGTGCGTGCGTCTGTATGTGTGTGTGTGTGTGTGTGTGTCTGTGCGTGTGTGCGTCTGTATGTGTGTGTGTCTGTGCGTGTGTGCGTCTGTATGTGTGTGTGCCTGTGCGTGTGTCTGTGTGTGCCTGTGCGTGTGTCTGTGTGTGCGTGCGTGGCTGTGATGCAGGTTATACAGCAGGCCAGCTGTCTCGTCTGAAGGCCCTAGCTACGTCCTATACTCACTAAATGAAACACCTCTGTCAGCTCATTGGTTGCAGGGCTGTGGTCAGCAGTAAAGGCTTTTCTCACCGAGCGTGGCGATTTAAGGACAACAGCACAGTCCCACTCTGCCTGGACCATGGGGGAGAGAGAGGGAAGACAGGCAAGAAGGAGTGAGAGAGAGAGAGAGAGAGAAATATACAAAAAGGTAAGGACAGGAGAATCAAGAAATGTGAGACATAAAAAGAATGAAAACATGGGCAAAATGTTGCTTCTATGTGAAGAATTGTCTACTGCGCCCCAAAAACTAAATCCTGCTCTCCACATTGGCAGCTCTCCACACCGTGCTAGAGCACATTTCCTCTCATAGATGAGGTGACATTTAAAAAAAAAAAGGGGGGGGGAGTTAAAAAGAAACAGAAGAAAAAGACAGAAACACAATGGAGAGAAAATAGAGAACTCTCAATTACTTAACATTCCCCAGACCTCGCCGATGTAATCTTTGTTTGAGTAAGAGATTAGGGTTTGACACTATTGGCTGACTGATGGAGCTGTGAGCTAAATATGTAACTACATACCTTTAGGGCTTAGAAACAAACACTTGGGAATGGAGATGAGTAGAGGAAAGGGTCGGGATCACTTTTCACTGTGAAGAACTCAATCTATCCAATGCAGGGCAACTCAATTTATAAACTGTGTGACAGAAGAATGCCCTACGTTGAATGGACACTTGACTTAACAGTGACATCAATGTAAAATGATGATGCAAACTGAATATAAGATTGATATCACATTTTAAATGGGTCCCAATTACGACAAGCAAGAAAACACAGAATGTTGAGGTCTACTCAATGATGCTGTTTGTCTAACAATCTGAACGTATGGCGGAAACTAAAGCCAGCCCAGCAGCATATCATGTAGTACACAAAACACACTTTTCTTGCTGATACACCCCCCCCCCCAGATCTCAATAAGGACTTCTTTGTTTACAACCGACATGATTCAAATCAGGAACATTTGACAAGCTGCCCTTAGCTGCTGTAAACAACTGTCCAAAACCGATTAGTAAAAATCACATGAGGCTTTACGGAGCACAACTTTTATGCTGTGGAAAAACCGTCAGGGGATATACGATGATCACTAAAAAGTAAAAACCCTCTGTTAACTGTCTTTTTAAAATATTTTTTTCCCCACTGTCTGTCCTGTAAATGTAACCTGCGTTAATAGATGCAAGTAAAACATTTAGCAGAAAAAAAACTATTTGCCAGCTATGCAAACCTACCTAATAAGAATACACCAACAGTGTTTTTTTTAAATGGTGGAAGGTTGCAATCTTAAACAGTAGTGATGGCAATCCCAAAATGACAAAAATACACACACAAAAAAAAAAAAAAAGAAGACTCTCGAACTAATCTTAATAATTACCAATACAAAAACAGACTCTAATGCGGACGTGCCAAGATCTAGTACTACAGAAAGATGTAGATAAGAGTGCGGTGAGAATTTGAGTGTGCTTGAGCAATGTCACATGCACGAGATGGACAAGCAAAGAAAACATAGAGAGAAAGATGAGAGCTGGCCGGTGTGGCTTGCCAGTGATTTCTTTGGGGACAGAGTTCATGAGGCATTCCAGAGAGAGAGAGAGAGAGAACAGATCCAGCAACTGACCTCGGCTGACCTGACGCTAGCCTGGGAGAGTACAACTCTCACTACACACAGGCTCAGACCCATGGAAACACTACATCTATCAGAGCAACACAGAGCTACTCAAACAGAGATCCATACCCTGCGTTTCAATACCCATACTATTTATTTTTACTTCACTACATACTAAAGTACAGAAAAGTATTAGGGCCACAGGAGAGAAAAAAAATCAGATAAGGAAGTTTTTTTTTTCCATTATGTCGAGAAATGTCAAGAATAAAGACGAATACAGATGGCGTTAGTGGGGCATTTATGTATTTTCAGCATGCTAGTGTAGTTTTCTATGCCATACTTTCCATCATGTACAAAAAGGTTTGGCTGCAAAAAAGTATCTTATGCTGCGTCCACACCAAACACGTTTGGGGCGGAAGGGGCGGTCACGTTGCATACAGAGTCAATGCACAGACACGAATAGACGCGAATGCTTCTCGTGCGGCGCGAACACGCGATACTCGTGGACGTGTGGACGCAGCATTAGGCTGACTAGAAACATTTGTTTTAGCTTTTGTGGATTTTATCTTTCAAAATTAAATTAAAAAAAAAATCTCACAAAATGTATTAAAGAATTGCTTAATATTTTTAGTTCTGGGTGACATATTGTGTCAAACAATTTGTATTCTAAGTGCATTCATTTGACATTCAGAAGATGTGTGTAGCATTTACTTGAGCACCGCAGGCCCAAGGCTGTTTAATCACACTCTTTTCTGACAGTTTCTTTACAAACAGGAGAGTACTTGGGCAAACAGGAACACATTCAAACAACCTTTGTTGTGAAAGAGCAAAGTGGTCCTCTCAACCCTAAAGGAACATCTCATATAACCACTTGAGCACACAGATATACAATAGCATACAAACACATTTCAAAGCAACTTAAACAATATGTCAGAGGACAAAGTTCTCCTGCAATGTTGACACACTGGTTTAAATGACCCTGGTCACACCCCCCCAACACTACTAGGGAAATGACAAAGGGCAAACCTCACCATATCCCCTCATGGTCTTTTCTAGGAAACAGAAGGTAAATCAGCCCCGTTCTGAAGTCTCACAGAAAGAAGAGGACCACCCCGGGTGACACAGCAGTGCAGAAGAAAGCCTGTCTACCCGCTCAGTTGATGTTAGACCTGGGATTCTACTAGGTCTAAACTTAGCCAGTAGAGACTCTCTCGAGGGCTGTGTTTCTATAAGTAGCGAACAGAGTGTCTGTGGGATAAACAATGAGCGTGCTGATGGAAACCACCCACAGACAGACACTGTATAGGGAAACTCCATTTAGTTAGTCCGACTAAAACCAGACTATTGAAATACATGTATAGCAAACATGTTAGTCTGACTGAAATTGTACTAAAGTGTATCTTCTCAAACTCAAGCTAACACTACCAAATAATGTGGTAAGGAGTCAAGCTATTCCCAATGGGACCATTACTGGCCTAGGCACTCCAGCCATGCTCCACAGTTTCACACCCGGGGTTTTGACCTGGAAGCCCAACTATACTTAACTGTGCATGTAAAGGTGACAGGTACACAGACAGGGAGGCGACAGTGGTGGCAGGCTAGGAATGAGACCAATGTGATCCCAGTGAAACAAAGGTGCAGCAGCTGAGCCAGTGTCGTCGGCCAGCCACAGTCAGTACCACTCTGGCTGCATTCCTGGCCTGCCTGCCTGTCTCCTGTGTAATGCTGCCTCCATGCACATTCCTGAGCCTCTGTGGGGCTGGGGACAGTCAATGCACTAGCCAGGCTCCCACTGCATCATGAGCAGACAAAACGCCTAGCGACCAACCGCCAGGCACGCTGAGCAGCTATTGATTGATGTGGGAGGAAACATCAAACAGTGTCGCTCCCTTCCCACCAAAAGTGTGGAGCGAGCTGAAAAACTTGGGGTGTGGTCAGGGCCTGTATTAGTTAACCTTGAGGTAGTGTTTTCAGAGAAGACACTCGAAACATATCAATGAGATGTATTGACTATTTTCCAGGTACAACCAGTTGCATGGAGTAAAGAAGATCACACAGATCAGAAAGAAGAGAAATGTAAGCCTATAGCCAACAAACATGCTCATGCATTGTGCTCCGAGTCCTTACAAATTCCAAGGGACTAAAATGGTGCAAAGAGAAACACAACAGCAGTGTGAACAGGGAAGGCATTGTTGAATGTATAAAAGGGAGGAGAGGCAGGCTGACAGGGAGAAGAAAAGGAAAAGTTTCCAACCCCAACAAAGCCAGTACAGTCTCCAGCTGCCCCCTCCTCCAAGACGTCCCCCTCTTTCCTCACTCACTGCACTCCACAGGGGAGGAAATGAAGTAAGCATCCTGGCATTTCTGCTCAGCTGAGAGAGCAAAGAGCTCAGGAAGAGGGTGTGAAATACAAAGGGATAGGATGGCACATTTTCCTTGTAACACAGGGGGAAAAAATTACAAGAAAAATAAACAGTAGTTGTTAACTGTAGGGTTGGGATGATCCCTGACCATCGTCACATTGTGATTTAAAAAGGCGCCCCTCCCATCCCTGCCCCGCCAAATCAGGTAGAGTTTCTGTTCCTTCAGAGTTATTCACTTTGTTAGTTCAATCCATAAACTGCGCAGTGTGCATAGGTTAAATATTTCCTTTGAACAAAGGATTCCTTCAAAATATTGCATTGCACTGTTGCAGGTAAACATCAAATATATAATTGACCTACCTGGTTAACACCAGCTTTAGGAAATCAATGACAAGTCTTTTTTGTAGCAGTGAAGGTATCCTTGGGTACTTTTTGCTTGCGTAGCCTACAATTATATTTCAGAATTCCACACAGTAACTATGCATTTACAGTAAAGCCAAATAAGGGTGCACTTTAAATATAGGCACAGCTGGTTTGACCATGCAAAAACAGACGACACCTTGTCTTGACTGCAGTCCATATTACTACCGTAAATTCCCGTCAGTGAGTCCTCGACAGTGATGGACATCGGTTGCTAACGTTTCACAGCATTTTTTTCTTTTCCCAAAAAAGAAGCTAATTATTTAATGATTAGCCTACCATTTTTATTCACACAGGTATCTCCTCGTATATATTATAGATACGTTAGCATCAGAAACACAGAATCCCCAACACGACGTTATCACCCATCGTCAATGTCCAGTTTGGTACAAATTGCCCAACCCTAGTCATCTGGCAGAGATTTTGCAATTCCAATAATACTCCAGTAGCCTGACATTCTATATTTATATTTGTAGTAACTATGTATTGTGTAACGTCATTTTTTTACGACAGCTTTGTCCTCTTCAGTCCGGCCTTTTACCTGCACAGGCCTCCTGAATATTGTTCTGTTCTGATTCAGTTGGTGCTTGAGCCCAACATTAGTTTCAGTTTTTGAACAGGATAGTGAAATAAGTCCATTCAGTATGCATCTGAAAAATTAAAAACACCTTTACACAGAACAGAGAGATACACAAACTACAATGTTCCTTAGCCAGAGACAGGTCAGAAAAATCTTAGTTGATAAACAGTATAGAGGAAAGGCCATCACTTAGCCCACCACGACTAGTTTGTGGCAGCTTTACCACCTTCTCCATGTCACGCTCAAACACTGCAAGCATCTATGATCTATCACCAAAGCTTAAGAGCCAGACACACTTCCAGAAGGGTTTCAATTCCCTGCTCCTTCAGTTGCTTTAGTTGTGTTTGTCAGAAATGTCTTCATGGCTGTGGTGGGCCTGTCAAGCTTCAGATATTTTTATTTATTTTTTATTTAACCTTTATTTACCCAGGCAAGCAAATTAAGAACAAAATTCTTATTTTCAAGTGCAGCCTGAAATAGAAGATATCTCAATAACCTTGTGAGCAGTGGGTAAAAACTAGCAAGAGCTCCACTCATTATACCTCCTTTGAAGGGTATTACCGTTTTTAAAATCATAAAATATCTGAGCAGAGGTTTAAGAATCGAAGAAAAAAAGGAATCAGTCATAACGGCTTACTTCCTTCAGCACTATAACATTGCATTTAGAAATAATCCTAGGGATCAGTAATTGGCTGATTCAGAAATATTTTAATGGATCAATAACAGTCCAAATAAATCCATTAAACGTCCAATCCTTTAATTCCTGAACTTGCTTAATGTGTTTTACCCACTAGTATCCGCCAGCTGAAGTGCAGCATTTGACTGCATGTGCAAATAAAAAATAATAAACTTTTTAGCAAAGCTGGACTTGCTGAGTATGCAAACTGAAAGGATTATCTAAATTACAATCCTATATGATTATAAACATAGAGCAGGGTATAACATTACGGTAGCAGTTTTGCATTAGTGGAGGCTTGACCGTCACTTTCACCATGGAGAAAATCACCAGCAGTGGCAGATCATCGCAGCTTAGTAACTTGATAACACACACACCAAAGTGAAACTTGGCTGTTGTCTGGTTTAAACTGATGTCTTTACTCAGCCAGAGACCTTTAGTTAAAGAAGGACGTGAGTGGCTGTTCTCCACAGTTCATATCACACAGTTCTGCTCATGTGGGCTTCCATAGGTCATGTCATTTGATTTTCTGTTCACACCATGTGATGTGACAAATGGTCAAATGTGAGGGGAAAACCATAAGCAACATTAAGGATTCATGTTTTTTGACTGACATACCCGCAACCATATAAGGTACTACTGCGAAGTAGGGATGCAGGTAGCGACTCATTTCTAGGGCTGTCCCGAATAGCATTTTACAGGCTTTCGAATACTCATTGTTTATTCCGAGTGTGTATTCGAATAATCGCGCTAAAAAAACACACCATCGAAAACAAGGTTAATAATTCCAATGTAGACTTCTCCCTGAAACCAGGTTTGTGACAAGACAGTTATCTGCGTAGTTTGTCGATGATTTATTAACTTTTGAACGTCGGAGGTCCTTACTTTTTCCCCGTGAAAGTGAATCAGCTGTCCTCTGTGCCATCGTAGCCCTTACAGTAGCTTTTAAACTCATCCCGGAACGTGCATCTTTTCGGGGACTTATAAATCCATACAAAGATCCAATATTGATAGTCTTTTGTGTCTATACTGGTTTACCCACATGATATATGAGCCTGATAAACCAAGATGCATAATATAGACACAGTTGATAATCAGTGAGAGCCCCCCCCCTCCCCCCTATGTGTTGACCAGGCCACCACCTAGCCCTGCAGCTGTGTTTACCATAGAGCAAGCGAGAGGGGAGGGGGTCACACATGTGTCCTGACAAACACAAACAAGGAGACCAGGACAGGTCTCCATGGCGGGCTCATGACCTTTCTCTGGAAGAACACACCGGTCTAGACAACATGCTGCTAAACCCAGGGACAGGCTTCTGACAGCCACACTCCGCTCACTCTGGAACCCTGACTCTAGCACTCACACAACACAAGAAATGTGTTCACATCCCAGTATATCACTGAGTATAAGCAGAATCATTGTCTTTCTTCAAATGCTGTCAAATTTGCAAACTAAACCATCATCCAAATAGAAGGTGTGATATGTGATAGAGGGGACGAGTATTACAAAGTCAGTTTGTGGGGGGGAAGAAGCTTATCCAAAAAAACAAGAAGAAAGCTAATCGAACAAGGGCAAATTCAAAGAGTTGACAACATGTTTGATAAGAAACTGCTCATAAATCATCAGTGTTTTCCCATTACTCTAATATAAATAGTCTAGTGATGTTCAATGTACCACTTGCTACTACCTACATCAGTCAGGGCCAGCAGATCCATCAAGATAAGGACCTGACAATGCTCCAGGAACGAGTTTTGCAACTGCAAGATGCTGTACAAGTTAAGGAAGTAGATACTGTTTTTTTAACAGTAAAAAAAAATGGTTGGGGCTGTGAGTCAAAAACGACTTACTGAAATTCCCTTTTGTATTTGTTACAAACATTAAAAGAAACTTCCTCAAATCTTTATGTTTTCCATATGGAAATAGTATAGTGATAAATAACCAGCTCAATAACAAATACTTTTTAAAAAACTGTCAGCTATAAAGCCCATTAGAAAAAATTAAAAGAGACACAAATGTGCCCAAAATGACCTCATAATATGCTTTACATTCTTGACTAAATGACTGAGATAAGTGCATGGTGGGGGCTCTTTGATGTTGTTCAGCCTACATAGCCTGACTGACTGCATCTCTGGACTGAGCTGTGATTCCCACAAGAGAAGCCGTAGGGTGGCAGCTGTAATCCCTCCCAATTGTTGTTGATAAACTGCCCTGCCGTCACCAGCAAACCACAATGACGGGGCAAACGCCGTGTGTGCCAAAACATATGAACCCAGTGTTTCAATCCTTCGTCAGCCAAGGTTGATAAACCAAGCAGAACAACTAACACCGCAGGGCAGCTGGGGAAGTAAGGCACAATCTCCTCTGTGCTGCACTGTGTGTATACATTCACTACACTGACACAGTTCCCCTGCATATTGAGAGCCACTGAATCTCATTTTCAAATCGAGTCAACGGCTGATTAATGCCGAAAGAACGGCAGCTTGATTTGTCAAGGTGTGTCCCGAGCATTCAAATATCCAAGTGCTATTTATGAGATACATTAGAATGCTGATCAGGTTTGACACGCAATGACAATGGCAGTTATTCTCCTCCTACTTAAAATCTATTCTTATCAGTCATAATCCATAGCTTTAATGCAAATATGTCTAGACTCCATTACCTCAAAGCTGAAAATCCATGTTTTTATTAGTATGGGATTTTCTTCTACACTGAATGGTGGTCTCTTATCTTTATCTTGGAATGGCACGTAGCCTATTACTAGAAACATCAAAGGTATTGAAAAGGCACCTGACCATCCCCCAAATACAATAGAGAATAATTTATCACTTTTTCAAAATAAATTGAGGAAAAATCCAGAACTAAGGTATTCACCTGAGACATGTGTCACATCTACCACTGAGAAAGATTCATGTTTTACGTTGTAGGCTATGTCTGACAGATACAACGTTCCAAAATCCCCTGAAATCACAACTTTTCCTCTTGTCATGGCAGCCACAAGCAAATCAGTCCTGCTGTAGCCCCAAGTTGCACACACCGCTGCAGTACTTGGCATTGGTTAGCAAACTAGGCGTCTTTAACTGGCTCCAAACTCAAGTCAAGCAAGCATATAGTGGTAAGCAGCTGTTATGATTTCAAAAGTTGGCGTTACGTTTGTTAGCGTTCCTAATGGTTTCGATAGATTGATAGCTAGTTTAGCTAACGTTCCATGGTTCATTGTGTTTTAATGTCAGTTTACGTGCCCTCAAACATGTTCACCATATTGTACACGTGTCAACACAGACATTAGGACACATGACGTTAGCGAAACATGTCTAGAATTGTCCCATTCTGCTCAGTTTGCCTTACTCACGGTAACCAGAGTGCCAACCAGCTAACTACCAAACACAGCGAGCGCTAGCAGCTGGCTAGCAAGGTTAGCTAGAAACGATGAGAACATACCGTCTGTTGCCAGTGACACTTGTTCCGCTGACAGTAACAACGGCGATAGGAATTGTTCTGCTTTCCAAAAACGATTTCAAGTGAATTAATGAGCGGTCCCGGAGTGGTGCCGTGAATTACTTCCCCACCGCTGCTAGCACTTCTTTTCCTCTGTCCGTCCTCGGTCCCACCTATCCGTTCCGTTTCGAACGACAACAGCTCCCACAGTACTCGCTCTGTTGTTCGCTGTTCTCGTTCTAGCTCAGAAATTCAAATCTCATCGCGAGATGTTGTTGACCAAAGTTTCCCAGGCCCGAGGGTCTTTACTGCTCTACTGAGGTCGAAGTTCAGAAACACACTTCTGGCCACTGCCAAGTTTTCCAAGAGAGCTGATATTTAATCTGTAAAGTAGATATAATATAATATAATAAATAAATAAAAATAATAATAATTTGATGTACCACTACCAACTGATATAAAGTTTAGTATAAACTATGAAGCAATTAATTTAAAAGTACAAACTATTTTTTGTAACCACTCCAACTAAAACCAACGAGCTAAGATTTATTTTTCTTGGCCCATGCAAGTACTGCAAGTAAACTTTTATTTACACAGCACTTATTAGAACAGAAAGTTACAAAGTGCTTACAAGCACACAGGCATAATAAAATGAATGTGTCAGATACAATAGCCTACAAAACAAATTAAAACATGTAACAGTGGAAGGACAGACCAAACAGAGTAAGAAGTGCACTGCATTGCAATAAAAAGAAGAAGAAATATGTGTGTGTGTTGTAACACAGAGGTTTTTTTTTATGGTTTTCAGTGTGTTAGTTGTCAAACTAAGACATGTAAAACAAGCTCAAGGGAATATTAGGCACTGTCAAGCTTTGAAACGTCCAACACTAATACATATCAACTGGCTAAAAAGCCCTATACTTTATTATTTATCAGGTTAGATATACAAACTTCACATGAATGCAAATAATAAATGTTGAGATTGACAGATCAAAAGCAGTTGAATGAACACGCTTGGGGGAAAGTTGTTGTAAGGATTACATAATAAAACTGGAATGGAGTATGTATAGCATATACAGTCAAGCACTCCGTTTACTTATCTCTCAGAAATGACATCAAATAAAAGTCCATACATCAAATATTTACAGATTAAATGTGGTGTGAACCTACATGGGGACACATTCCTATAGGCCATGATGATGACGAGAGATTTTGATGATGAGCTGGCAGACAGGGCAGCTCCAGACAGACAACACTAATCCAAGCTGGAGAGGATTACACCATTGCTCTCTGCTCGTTTATCATTATTTAATGGACACAAGGGGAAGTGATGAATGAACTGGTGGAATGTTATGGCTCCAATTTGATACGGCCACTCACATATTCAGAGCAGACAGGGTGGCAACACTCTGTTTACTTGTAGAAAGGGTTCCTTGCAACAAAACCCTTCCCACTGTGGAAATCATGTGATTGCAGGAATCTAGGGTAAGCAGCTGAGGGCCAGTCAGAGAGTGCTACACACAACACACATTCATCCAGCTGTTACCAAAGTGTGTATGTATAGTATGTACACAAACCGGGTTGCATAAAAGCACAATGGCTAAAATAAAAGTAGCATGACAACCAGCACAAAGGCAGCAGCACTGGTGGTGCTTTATATAAAGCTATCAAACTGTAGAACCATAAACAGATATTAACAAACATCACAAGAGTCCAAGCTGGATAATCCTAAATCCCAGTGGAGATTTGTTTTGGGTCAGCCATGACTGGTGTGTAGCTTTTTGTAACATGTTCACAGGCTGGTCCAGCATAAACAGTGGCTGATCTGGGACCTGTGAGTGTTGGTGCTGCACGGACAGGGGCAACGTTGGGCCCTTAGAAATGTGGATACTGTGGTGATGCATCTTACAGTTTTTTGGTCAAATAGCTAAATGAAGTCAGTAGAGTATAGGCATTGGAGATGTGATCAAAGAACATTTCCAACTTAATGAGGAATGTCTGATGACAAAAGCTCAGTTGTAGAGGGCGCACTGGAGGCGGCTTCCAACCAGAGCTTTGTGTCTACTGCCACCTTTTTTCTATTGTCTTAATAAAGTATAAAATGGTGGTCCCCTTTATAAGAGTGGTGCTCACGCTTATTTAGTTCCAAGACATTGTACAAGGTTCCCTCTGCTAATAGTGATGAAGGTGCCATTTTACTTTTACATGATGGGGTACTATTTGAAGTACAGACAGTGAATGGAATTGGTGCAGTAGGAAAAAAAACTGGAGAGGCTACAGAGTTACAATAAACATATGCCAGCTGAATGTAATCAGAGGGCTGAGAAGACATAGCCAACTGAAGCACTGGGCTTGGCTTACACATTGCCATGACTATGTAAAAGGCCAGTCTCTGATTTTTTGGTTCAAATTTGGAACACTTCAACAGATCAGGAAAAACAGATTGAGCACTAAAGGAATGAACCCATCATGAGCAGTCACTTATTTTTGCAATGAAGTCCACTTGAATAGAAATATTGGGTATCAATGTAACCTTTTCCATGGTGATTTATTAGTCCACAGCATTATCCCCGACATTACTGTGTATGGTGCAGTAAGACTAATGTAATGAAACAAGCCTAGAGCTGTCACACAGGTGCAGGGAAACTTAGTGCAGTGTGTGTGAGCCATATAGTATGTGGTGTGAACTCAGGTAAATGTAATGTAGAAATGCAAGAGTGATTAGCTGATTTACAGCGTCACCTGGTGGAAGACTGTAGTATTTTCCAGTGCAAACAATTAACGTAAAGTATAATTTTACATCAAATCAGGCTGCGTTTTAAATCATACTTTTCTTTGATACATACTAAAGTACAGAATAACGAGACCAATACTGCCAAATGTATTGGGTGAAACTATCCCTGCGTTCCAATCCCCATACTTCTCTATTTAGTATGCCAGAAAAAGATTTAGGCTGTCCCATTACATGCATGTCAATTTTAGTATGCTGAAAATACATAAATGTCCCACTAACTCCATTAGCATTTGAGTATTCGTCTTTATTCTTGACATTTCTCAACATAATGAAAAAAAAAATCTTCATCAGATTTTATTCTCCTCTCCTGTGGCCTAAAACTCTTCTGTACTTTAGTATGTAGTGTAGTAAAAAGAAAAAGTATGTGATTCGGAAAACACAGGGTATATATTTTTCTGGCATACTAAATAGTATGGAACTTGGAACGCAGGGTCAATATGTAGGAATGCCTGTGACAGAAAATGTATGTAGGAAATCACCTGAAGAATCACCAGTTATAAACATAACACTGTTTTGGTGCGCAAAAGAAAATGAAATGGAGCCAAACATTTTTAATGAGAGTTTATTACAGCCAGCAGTTTACCATACAAATCACCTTTCAAAATGCTCAGCTACCACACCTTTAATGAACATGGCTGATATTCTGAGCACTGACACAGTAAAATGACATAAAACAGAGGAATGCATTCAAATTTTAAATCTCAATTTTTCTATTTTGCTTTTTTTTTTAAACACATTTTTTGTATATAATCAAGATCTAGTTAAGCATCACTAGACCTGGCAGAGTCAATAGTTTTTCTTTTTTTTAAGAAATGATTTATCATTTTGCGATGTTTTCAGAGTTTTAGGTTTTTCAATGTTTAATATTTTTTTTCTCTTTTTGCATCGGTGAAGCAGGTTTCATTAATGCCTGGAAGACAAAAGAAAAATAATATTAACACTTCAGTTCACTTAATGGCATTTACTGTATTGTTTCCTTTCATCTATAACCCATCATAAAAATAGAAAACACACCTTAGACGCTGGGAACTCCAGCAGGGGTGGGGGTCTTCTGAGCGGCCTCCTTGGCCTGGTGGGCCTGAAGCACAGCAACAGCCTCATCCACCTAGAAGCAACACAACAATGTTAATGAACCACAGTATAGATAAGCCACCAGTGACCTCATCAAGGAGCACATTCAGTAAGTGGAGTCCTGCCTTTTCCAGCAGGCTTCTATACATACACGGAACACATTGAACATGAACTGACCTTTGAGCGCAGCGACTCGGGCGACTCCAGCATGTGAAGCAGCTCTGAGTTGTCTATCTCCAGCAGCATACCAGTGATCTTTCCAGCCAGGCTGGGGTGCATGTTCTGGATCATGGGGAACAGACGCTCACCTAGAGGACAAACAGTTGTTAACATCTATTAGAAATGAACTAAACCAGCAGTCATTGTGTTCCTGTTGGTCCCATGTGAATGTGAGCAGATGATGTACTAACCCAGCATCTGCTTCTGTTCCTGAGGAGGGGCAGCAGCCAGCATGGAGGCAGTCAGGGGCTCCTGTCCTTGGACATGGACAGCAGGCTACAGACAGGAGGACAGAGACAGTTATAGACAACTATAACTGGCATAACTTCTACTAATGCTGCAATAATCCTCACTTGCCAAGCCCTTCTTTACTGTTCTCTGCATATTTGATTTCTTCGTTTTTCCCTTAAAATGTATTTTTCATAAAAATTCCCACTATATTAATATCACCCTTAATGCAGTGATTACATTTCACTTTTTCAAAGTCTAACATCGTGAACACTAAATACACATTGACCATGTACAACGTGCACTGCAGACGGAAATGCACAGAGTCCATATTTTGCTTTTCAGGAATCAGTAAGTGTAGTCAAAAAGTGCCTCACATATATCCACAATTGGAATACCCTTGTCTATTAATCAAACTGTTTTAGCAGCACATTCTGAAACTGTGAATTTCAATTGAATTGTTACCTGCTGCATGGGGACCTGTGGCTGGGAGGCCATGTGCTGCTGGGGGTTGCGTACACCTGGAGCGTATTTGTACTGGGGCATGGTGCGCACTGGGGCGGCCGTGGCTGAAGCGCCGGTAGGACGCTGGCCCAGGGCCTGTGTGGCTGTGGAGAGGAAGGTGAACGAGACACTTGATCAACACTGCGCCAATGATAAACAGGCAGTGACAGAAACAGGAAAAATATAGCAGTTTGTTTGTTGTGAAAGCTGCAATACTTACGCATGCGCTGGGAAGCCATCATGCGTGGGACCTGGGTGTTGGCGGTCGCGGTGGGACGGATGGTGTTGAACGTCTGGGGCCTGGGGGCTGATGGGCGCATAGCGTTGGGCATGTTCTGGAAGTCTGGAGGAAAAGGAAATATTGGAGATTCACAATAAAAGTTAGAATTCAACTGTGGCACTTGATTTACATATACAAGTAGATACATACTTTGCATCCAAATCACAGTGAATCAAATGTCATAAATGCGTCCACTTACGCTGAGGACGCACTCCCTGAGTGGCCCAACGTGGGCTGGGGCGGAGCTGGGCCAGTTGGTTGGAGTAGTAGGCAGCACGATTTTGGGCCTGAGATGGACAAACAAAGATTCATTATTAAATGCTCTTCTAATGCAAAGGTATTGCAACATTCCCCCTACAAATCAACACTGTATAGCAGCACATTTAACCAAGCAGCAGGATGGACTCACCTGAGGTATCGCCGCCATGAAATAGCCAGAGGGTGGGGCAGGCTGGTATGGGTTGAGGACAGGGTTGGGCACAGCGCGGACAGTTGCCATTCTCTGCATGTACTGGTTGGTTAAATGGGCCTGGCGTTCCTCCTTGCGCTGGGCCAAAGCCACATACAATGGCTTTGTGGCAACAATGCGTCCATTCATCTCCGTTACAGCTTTAGTGGCCTCCTCTGGGGAAGAGAAGCATACAAAGCCAAAGCCTTTGCTGCGGCCGCCCTCCATCATCACCTATGGGAGAACAAATGGATTAACATCTATTCAAACACATTATAGTCCTGTAACATACATTAATACAAACAACTGAAGTCAAACTTAAACTTGTAGACAGGTCTTTACCTTAGCACTTGTTATGGTTCCAAATGGAGAGAATTCTTTACGCAGACGCTCGTCATCAAGGCCATCGTCCAGGTTCTTCACATATAGATTGACACCCTGGAATATGGAGAACAGCAATCATGTAACTTGTATTAGGAAACCAAAGTGACAAGTCAAAACAGTTAGTCTTCTGCAGTCAGCCATGATTGTATATGTAGAATTTTGTTTATTTTAATGGCAGCCAATTGCACTGCTAACAGTTAAACTCCTTAAGCTGTCCCTTCAAATGAATAGATAAGATAGGTGATGGACTGAAGGGGTCCCTCTTGAATACCTAAACCCTTAATCCAATTTAGTTAGTAAATTACATCAACAGTCACTTCACGTTGATCCATACGTCGTTTAATAGGGTTCAGTGCATTGATTGCATCACCATCATGAAGGCCCTCGAGTCTACAGAGTGGAAAGCCAACTAACCTGGTATCTGGTCATGCGATCCTGTTTCATCTGCTCAAACTTGCGCTTGAGTTCGTTCTGTCGCTCCCCCTTCTTTTGTGCTCGGCCCACATACACTTGTCTGCCGTTCATTTCTTTGCCGTTCATTTCGTCCACAGCCTGCAATCAAATGAACAGATCAGTGAAAAAAGCCCCATACTTGTATTGATTCAAAGCATTCAGCAAAGGTACTGTGATTACTGTTAAGGAGATGTAATGGGGCAATGTCCACCGAAAACAGAAGGATCTGACTCTTACCTTCTGTGCATCTTCATGCCTCTCAAAGCTGACGAAGCCGAATCCTTTGGATTTGCCGCTCTCGTCAGTCATAACCCGGATACTGAGTGCAGGCCCTACAAAATAAAGAAATCTAAGTCAATACGTTGAACTGGCAAATATCACACGGTTATGATTTGTTAGGTAAACATGTTTACATAAAAAGCATGTAACCATGGTCTTACCGTAATTACCAAATAATTCCCTGAGCTTCTCGTCATTCATGTCGTCCCCGAAGTTCTTGATGTAAACGTTAGTGAACTCTCTGGCACGTGCCCCCAGCTCAGCCTCCCTCTCTTTGCGTGATTTGAAGCGCCCGACAAACCTGTGGGTCAAATGGTTACATTTAATATTAATCTATCCATCTATCTATATATAACAGCAAATCTCATATACAAGACAAAATCCCATAACTCCGGCATTATAATGATATTCCAATAGCTTCGACTGGGATATCAAATGGACAACCCTAAAGCTGCTATCTAAATGAAAATCACCCAACTTCCTCCCCCCCTTCCTCCTACAGCCAGGTTATTCAGCTTTGGCTACTAAAGCATTTAAAGACATTCTGTCTGGGTACAAGGTATGCCAATATGCACCATAGGAAAAGTCAACCATGAGCAAAGACTTTGGAGTTAAGAAAGCTTTCCTATGGCACCAACGTGCATCTGTGAACTACACCGATTCAAACCACCTGCCCTAGATTGTAATATTACATCATTATTCTGAACTGCAATGCAAAAACACACTTTGATGGAAACATTTCCTGCTTTTAAAGCTGTCAAATGTTTAAACCATGTCACGAGATGCAAGTTAAACACAAACCTTGATTAGATATACTTGCATGTTAATCAAACTCCCCCCAAAAATATGTATTTATACGAGTGTCATTGTAGGCCCACTTACACTTTTCTGTCATTGAGCAACATGCCATTCATTTTCTCAATGGCCCGCTCAGCAGCCTCGTGGGTCTCAAAGTGCACAAAGCCGTAGCCCTTTGAGCCATTTTCATCACAAACCACCTTGGAGAAGGGAGATTTGAGCACGTCAAAAACCAATCGAAACACCATGCATTTAAAGAGACACATCACTTCACACACCCATACACAATCGGTTTCAACTTGGTGCAAATCCTTTAGTCATGCAAAGTAGTGGGTCTGAATGTAAAGCACTCAAGATGAGCCAGACACAAGGACTGGCCGGCCCGCCCCGCCTACCTTGCAGGAGAGGATGTTTCCAAAGGCAGAGAAGGTGTCGTAGAGGGCTTTGTTGTCGATGGACTTGTCCAGGTTCTTGATGAAGATGTTGCCCACGCCGCTCTTCCTCAGTGAGGGGTCGCGCTGAGACCACATGATGCGGAGGGGCCTGCCTTTGATCACATCAAAGTTCATGGTGTCCAGGGCTCGCTCAGCTGAAAACCAAGACAAAATGACAAACTTTTAAAGACACAAGTTTCATTTCTAATATTATTTAGCCTGTTACAATACAGTAGTACTTCTATAGTATAAAGGGGGGGAAGCATAATGTCATGTCAATCAGTATATGACAGGTGTGAGAAATACAGTATTCAATCCGAAATCAAATCATATCCACTTGATGAAAGAACCAAATAGCCCTACTACACTAAAGACAGAAATGCTGCAGTGTGTGGTAGTACACGTTCAAAATGGAGTCAGATGACGACCCATCCCCTCCCATGCTGTCTCTGCTACAAAACCTACCATCAGCCGGCTGTTGGAAGTTGACATAGGCATAGCCGAGGGATCTTCTGGTAATCATGTCTCTGCAGACTCTGATGGACAGGATAGGTCCCGCCGGGCTGAATTTCTCGTAGAGCATGGCCTCGGTAACGTCTGGGTGAAGGTCCCCCACATATAGCGACGCCATAGGGTAGCTAGGCGCGCTTGGATTCATGGTAGCCATCGTGAATTTTTAGGCAATGCGACAAATGTGTTCTGGGTTCAATATTTGCTTGACAACCGTCAGCAAATACCAGCCTCGTATGTGGAATGCTTCTTTTCCTTGGTCCCCTTGGTAGCTGAAAAAAATTAGAGCGCACAGACAAATATTAATATCTTTAACAGTTAGCAACGTGGGCTAGTTAGCTTGATTAGCAAAATGTCGGAGCGTGGCCTTACCAATGTGCCTCGCGGACTTCTGAAGTTTCAATTTATATTCTTTCAGAGTCCGTTAAGAAGATGAACTGCGGGTGGTAGACGAAGCAAATGTTTGTATTTGCTACGAATACTGGAATGACAAAGCTCTTTCCGGGAGAAATAAGCGGTTAACGATATAACTGGCTAACGTTAATCACCCACGCTTCCAACAATGACGCTAACTGCTTTAGCTTGCTCGTTCTTTCGTTCGTTTTCGAAGGTAGCGTCTTATTCGCGTAGCTAGAGTTGGCAAATCGAATCCTGCTTCACCGATTTTTTTTTTCTTATAAAAATATGTCTGCGTGTGCGCTCTAGCTTTTGGTTTGTTTCATAATAATAAAATGTGTGCCGAGACTAGCTCCGGAGCACACCCTACGCAGACAGATTACCGGAATGAAAGGAAGGTCGGTGGAGGTTGTTTCCAGATTCGAGTCAAAAGCACGGCGCGTCCACCTCCAAATTGACGTCACACATCTCGCGATAACTTATATTTAAATTCCAATTTCTCTATTAGACTGTAAAAAAAGAAGATTTTAACTACGATTGTAACCTATTAACGTGCCATGTCTATTTGGCCTTTTCTGCAGGTATGGAGAGCAACACTATTTGATATTGTAGAAAACACGGTCTTGGTGGTTAATATAGAATATGGCACCTAGACCTTACTGAAAATATTTTTGTTGATTTATTAAATAACCGAAGGAATGCTTAGACATTAACACACACTTGACTGAACTAGGGGATTCATTTCTCTACAGTGCATAGGTGCAGCGAAAGCACAGCCAGGCCAAAACTACAGCTAGTAGAAGTATGAAAGTTGTGACCCATCAGAATGTTTCCCTAGATGGCACTGTTCTTATATCAACTGATTTCAATAGTCCAATATCAACCCAGTCTCACAGTAAAATGTTTAATAACTAGGGCCTACTTTTCACAATTGCACTGTGGATTTTTACACATTTCACACAAAGAGACTGGGTTGGTTATTCACCTTTCAAAAAACACAACAATCTTATACATTCAGTCCCATTTTTGTGAAACTACGTGTAGAGCTATGGTTTCGAGCATAGATAGTAGTTTCGAGCTGTGGACATGGGACTGTGTTGATTAATAAAGACAGCGCCCTCTAGGGTTAAAATGTTTTAATTATTTTATTTAAATGTTGTATTTTTATCCATGTTTTAAATCTGTTCCTTTTTTGTATTTGTATTCTTTATTTGATTTTAACCCTGTGAAGCACCTTGAGTGGCCCTGTGCCTGAAATGTGCTTTATAAATAAAATTGCCTTGCCTTGCCTAGGGTCACACATTCTGATGGGTCACAGCTTTCGGTGTAAGATTGTATGCTTTTAAATCATTACAATCTCGGCAGTCAGGCATTGTTTAGACTTAGAGGGTTGCAAATAATGCTCACATGACAGTTCAGATCAATTGAGTAGGCATATATGTTCATAGGACTACCCAATAGATGCTTATATTATCTAATATATAGTTTTGCTGTGTATACAGTATAGGAATGTATCTTTGATGTATTTCTATTCTCTAGGCTAAATGAGATGGCCCAGCAGCTTCACATTCCTCTGTAGCAGCCTTGCTACCCCCTCTCTCCTTGGTAAGGCAGACACACCCAGATGGTTTAAAAAAAATAAAAAATAAGATGCCTTCCTTGAGCTTCAAGCTGACTGGCTTTCTGATTTTGGGAACACACTATTGTGCTGCAGTACAATAATATACCTACAACCCATGTCTCTTAGCTTTGATTAACTTGGATTTCAAAGTAGTAGGCCTACACTTTCCATTCCTGTAATGTATTCAAGGGTGTGGCCTGTGTATTTGTAGTGAGGTTCTCGTTGCTGGGTACAGGGAAATCTTTGTTTTTTTCCCCACTAAGAACCATTCCGTAGATTTAATCCAGAGGACGTGTCACAATGGAATAAAATGCATCACTGACCGCAGTGTGGTATTCGGATAGGAGACATGAATTGAACGGGTGTAATAAGGAGAAAAGACTTTCAGAGTGTACTGGTGTGCTCCCAGCCTTGACTTCAGAGTGACTCACTTATTCTTGTACAGTTACTCACAGAAAATACAGCTGCTGAGTTAGAATTAATGCTGGGTTTACCATCCAACTAAAATAAAACAGTTTTGAAGATAAGTTTAAAAAGGCATTACTATGAGAATATTTGTGGGAAAAAAAAATACTCCTCAAGGGATGTTAGACCACTCATGTACCAGTGTACCATTACAAACAGACTAGATGAAACTTTTAAATTATTATTTTTTTTATTCCACTTACATGAAATTACATTTCCCCGCAAATAACAGTTATGTTTGGGTGTTCCGTATGAAAATTCCAAAGACATGAACAAAGCTAGCCCCGCCCGACAACCGTCCTTACATCTCCACAAACTACTTCTTACCAACATGCAGATTAGGCAAGTATTGAAAGAAAGGAGGATAAAAGACAGAACAAATAAAAATCTTAATTTGAAAAAGCAGTAACTAGATAAGCATGTGGGAGTTTTTTTTACGTATTTTTTATTTTTTTTTACTGCTGTGCTCATAAAAACATCAACAATAACAAGCTTGTGTGCTTTTTTTTTGTTCTTCAAAGTTTTTCTATACCTCGTAATAGATACATAGAAATACAAAAGCAGGTCACCCAAAAACAAAACAAAATAATAAAGACAATAAATGGAATGTAACGTTTGTGTTCCAACAAAACCTTGCCTTCTTATCTCCAGCACTCCCATCACACCTCCCCCTTTCTTTACCTTTGCTGTCATTCTTCTTGTACTGCTGTCTCCTTTAGGCGAGACACACATACTCCAGATTTTGTGAAACCGCAGATGTTATCAAGATGGTGTTAATCAAGAACAGAAATTTAAATATGAATTGGATACACATACAGTATAACTGTTTCCTGACTCTAAAAACTCAACCTGCTGCATGTTTCATTCCCTCTTTACCCACCACCTAAATAACATACACACCCCCCTAATTGCCCCCCCCCCCCCGCACACAAAGAAAAGGTCAGCAGACAAGCAACCAACCCCAACACACACTTTACCGTGCCACATGGATGCTCCCGCCACACTTATTTAAAACTTAACCTCCCTCCCCATCCCCTGGGCCCCACAGTTACTACAAAAGAAGGAATCGTAGACCGACAGGAGCAAGATGAGTGTTGAGAGAACTAAATAGAAAAAAAGATGGAGAGAGTTGGACGGCAAACATGATAATGAGGCGGTGTCAGTGTTGATGATCATGATGAAGATGAGCAGGGACGATGGCAGGTAGACAGAGATGACTATGGGGCTCGTGCTCAATCTCTGGGCTCCTCTGTTTCCTCTCCCTCCACCTGGTTATCAGAGGTCCACAGCTGAGGACAGACAAGGGAAAGCAGGACAGTCACATTAATATTAATACATCACCTTCAAATATTTGATTTTCATCTGAATGGACTGCTAGGAGAACGGCACATTCTCGACCCCACAGGGTCTCGGAACTATTCCTGGACAATTCTTGGATTTGATTGGCTACAATTATCTGTTGCAAGTACAAATCCCCCTAGGGATGATTACAAAAGCAATATCCTCACTGACCTTTAGCCATGCTAGTCAAATTTGCAAACTCAATGTTTTTACTTTATTTGCCTATCTTTGGATCTTTTCCTCTGAACATTTAGTTGTTTACTAAACTTTAAGGACTAAAGACAACACATCCAAAACAGGGTCCCTAATACAGTATAGTTGCTGTTAAATATAATGTAATTTTAAATACTTTAAGTATTGAACTGAATTCTATTCACCTGGCCAAATCAAATCTATCAATTGTAAAGCATTGATGGAAAAATCAACTAACAAGTTGCAGTCCAAGTTTCAATAATCTATACTATTCTTTTGTGCACAAAATCTGTTTGTCATCTGAGAGTTAGAGCATGTTTAAAAGAATGCAAACTTACTGTCAAGTTGTCTCTCAGTAGCTGCATGATTAGTGTACTGTCTTTGTACGAATCTTCACTCAGTGAGTCAAGCTCGGCGATGGCATCATCGAAAGCCTTAAGGATTCAAAACACATTGTTAGTGCTGGAAAAAAGAGGTGGTATGGAACAAGTGGTGAAAAGAGAGCTAGTGGTGTTTTTAACATACCGATTTGGCCAGTTGGCAGGCCTGTTCAGGTGAGTTGAGGATCTCATAGTAGAAAACAGAGTAGTTCAGGGCAAGACCAAGACGGATTGGGTGTGTTGGCTTCATTTCTTCTTTGCTGTTATCAAAGGCTAGCTGGTAAGCTTCCCTGGAGTCCTTGATGATGGCTGAGGGAGGACAATGCATGAGAATGGAAACACATTAACAGACAAGCAACAACAAAGAAAATCTGCCTCCATTTGTAATGGTTAATGTCAAAAAAGACTTCATATTATACAAAACACTCCAGTTGTCAGTATTTTATGTTAACCTGGCTTAAATGAATGCAATCCAATACGACAGTGCTGCAATAAATCCTGAATTAATGAAGGTTGTTAATGTTTTGCTGAGCCCGTTTTAGAGTTGGCAGATTTGTGGTGCTGTTGAATTGCAATATATTCGGGTGTTTCTATTTTTTTTTTTTGTCCATCCCACTTATTATCAATTAAAGATAACGTTGAATCAACAGCTCCCAAACACAAAACAAGATTAAGTAAGCTTGGGTAAAGAAGCAGTGAATAGCAGTATGAGAGCAATACATGATGACTAATAAAGATGGGCCACACCTCTGTGGTGTGAAAGAGGGCCAGGGGTGAGGCTTGTTGGGAGACTTGCACACAATTGTTTCTGAATGCCTACATATACGCTCAGAACACAATGTTGAGAAAGTGACAGTCTCTTTTTCTGGAGAAAATTAATCGTTCAGATTAATGGAATAAGCTCTAGAAAATGTTGTGGTAAGTCATAGCCCTAGAGCTGTGCTTTTCTCTTCTCTCATTGTTTTGATTATTTTACCAGAGGAAAACCATTTGAAAATAATATGATAATATTTTTGTTAATTGGTTCAGAGTTGGTAAGCTTTAGAGAGGAGACTCGTAGTGATTCAGTCCCAACACCTACACAAGCTGACATGTCTCTTAAGAGCCACTAGGGGGCAAATAGGTAAAGAGAATGAGTATTGAAAACTAATGACTCATGAGGAGCTTTGTATCCAAAAAGGACTAACATGAAATGAGCCCCCACACACACAATAGTCCTACAGGTATGACCTGCTTACAGTAGACCAGAGACGTACATGAGATTGACCGAAGGCCATTAAAGCCTGCCGGATGTCTCACCATTTTTGTTATTTAGGTTCAATTTACAAAAGAGGGACCTCTGCTTTAAGATCAATTCTTTATTGCCAAAATCATATTTTCCATAAAAATGACCAACTAGTTATGGAATCTTGTCTGACGGTGAGAAACAATGAAAGCAAGTCAAATCATCCTACCCGTCTTACTGCCAGAGGAGCATATTGTGGTACTGTTGTAATCAGCATTGAGGGGCCACTGTTATAAAGCTTATCCCAATACTTAAGTATTCATTTAATTAGGATATTGTCTCATACATCTTATTTGGATAGGCTTGGAGTTTTTTTTAGCCAGCCACATATACACAAATGATGAAAATGGAATAAAGCCACACTACGCTCACACAGATGGTATAGAAAGGGACTCAACATAGAACTTACTTTGCTTCTCTTCTCCTGTGGCCACCTCAGCCAAGTAGCGGTAGTAATCTCCCTTCATTTTCAAATAGAACACTTTGCTCTCTGCTGCAGTGGCTTTGGGAATGAGATAGGTGTCTAGGAGACCCTGTGGCAGAAAACAAACAAAAGTTAAAAATGAACAGTTTTTATAAGACGTCGATTCCAACATGTTGACATAATGCAGTGCTTCTCAAATGGTGGGGCGCGCCCCCCTGGGGGGGCGCCGTAAGTTGTCAGGGGGGGGGGCTGCCTTGAATTCCAACTGACATTTTTTTTTTTTCAAGTGCTAGAAAGCGCAATGTGTGCTTGTGTATGGTCATATCCACGCGAAAGGCCGCGATTTGCAGTAAATAAATGTCCACGTGTCTCTGTAGGCTATTTAAAAATAAATCAAGCAAGTAGACTAATAATAACATCGCATCACAGAAGGCCTATTGGCCTATAATAATAAAAAAAACACCACCTTAACTATGTTTACAGTTTAAAAATGTTTTGAATGAAATGCAAACCTCAGTGAATCATTTGCTCTTGTTTCTCTGTCCTGAGATTCACACAGACTGAGCAGTCTTGTTTAAATGTTACAAATTGAGCTAATAAACTGAACTTTGAATTTTTTTGCTGCAGAAGTTATCTCAGCTAATTTTTGTTATCTAATCTGATAATAAGGTGATTGTATGCAGAATGCTCGTGCCAGAAACTCATACAGTGGTTTTGTACAGATAAATAAATAATTATTAACAGGTTCTCAATAGTATTTCAATTTAGGGGAAGCGCGAAAAAATTTCTGTCCCCAAGGGGGGGCATGACAGAAAATAATTGAGAACCACTGACATAATGTATAATGCTTGGTTCACGATTAGGGCTCACAGACTTTAAAGGTTAAGTATATTTTTTTTTTAGGTTCAACATTGTAATTTGAGTTTCTACTAGAAACAGTTGTCATGACGTAGTTTAAAAAAAAAAAAAAAAAAAAAAAAATTATATTTCTCAGAGCCATTGCTGTATCTCTTCTCAGCCTCCGTCTAAAACTCTTCGTTTTAGTGAGGCCCCGCCTTCCAAAAAGTCCTAATCTGCACTGATTGGCCACGTCCGCACATGGGGCAAAGAACCCACATGGCAGACTGGGGGTGTGCTCACAGGTGAAGGTAGTGCTGAGTTATATTGGTAAGTAAGGGCATGGCTTCTCCCCTTATGACATCATACAGGGTGATACATTTGACTATGGTTTAAGAACAGAGGTTTTCAGAGAAACCATGAAATTGCATTTTGCATAATAGGAGTCCTTCAAAATCAGCATGAAGATAAAGTGTATTTGAACCGTAAATTAAATTAAATACCAAACAATCTCATTTACCACATAACCATCACACATCCACTGACCCTAGAGCAGTGGGCATCATTTCAACCCATTCAAATGAACACCATAGCCACATTTCAGAGCGTTATTTCTCAATAGACCTATAAGAGGAAGGACAAGGTAGCTACCTCCACTAACCTCAGGGATTGAGCTTCAGCCTGCCTGAGCTACATACACAGATGCTTCACACCACTGAGGGGTGGATCTGTGTGGATGGATAACATGAAAGCATAGAGGAAGAGAAGGGGCTGGGCTGGACGGAGGGAAGGTGGTGGAGAGTGGGAAAGAGGGAGGATGGATGAAAGATGGTGGGGGAGGAGATAGAGTAGAGAGCCAGGCTGCTGAACTCCTGATGAGCTTTTGCAGAGGAAGTAGGTCACTCAGAGCCCAGCTTGGCTCGTCACAACACAAGCAATGCATGCACACAAAGTCTAAAAAGTGTTGTTAATCTACTATGTTTAAGCACTAAACAAAAAGGGGGTTAACGCCCTCTTTACAGTAACATGAATTAATACTTCAAAGCTTAACAGTGAATTGTAATGTAGTTTTCACATGGACATTTATTTACACGTCGTCTCTTCCCAACAGACAAATGTGAAACGCAGGGTTAAAAGAATGCCGAATTGCCTATTGCATTGGTGATTAAATGTTAAGAAATCAGGACAGACTGGCTTTAAGTGTAGCCTCCTGATTTAAAAAATGATGGGTTGAGACAGCATATTTTATGTGCCTGACTAAAGCCTTCTACACAGGAATAGTAATATAATTGGTAGGAGACAAATGGTCATTTATGTCACCATTTGAAAAAATACATCAATATACCAATCAATATACGGTATATATCCATATATCACACATTCGTAGACATGGATTTTTGCATGATCTGTAAGATTCTGTTCATTACATACTGTAGTGCATTTGTACAAGATCCCAAGTATAATGGAACAAGCAGTGCTGATGTAAGAGCCTGCCTTTGCTGAATGCTTTGACTGGTGTGAGGGCTCAGTGAAACCCTCTGGGGAACCCAATGTAGAACTGGGCCACTGGCAAGGGCAAAGCTAATATACTAAAACCATGGCGGTAATGTTCAGCTTAAGTTTAACTTACATTTTCATTCATTTTACATCCTCCTTGATTAAATCTTCCTCTATGTTGCAATAAAATATTTCAGGAAAGAAAGAAAACCAAGGCAAATGTCTAAAAATAAAAACAACGTTTTCCTAGGAACAGTCTAACACCTAACAGTCATGTTCCCCTAAAGAAATGTGTGGGCTCAGTTATGGTCTGTGACTGTACATGTCTGTCCAAGTGAACAGAACGTGTGTGCGTGTGCTCTCTTGTATGAACAAGCAGCAACAATTATACAACACTTTTAGACTTTGATTATATACAATAAGTTCTGTTGGCAATAAAACACATTACTTAAAAAAACTGGCCTTAAAGATATAATCTGTCGCATTAACCGAGTTTATTGTCTTTTAAGTTCCTATCTATCAAATAAGTAAGTAAACAATGGTGATTGAGTTTATGGCCCGCAGTAGTGCGTTCATTTACTCAGGACATGGGAGCTTCATACTCAGTAGTACTGACTTCAGAAAGTGATCTTTTATATTCAGTCTATGGTTTGTATAAGACATCGTCCTAGGTCCCACATTTTCTAAATTGATGATTCAAGTTAACTTTTTGGGTCTTTACTCAAGTACATAAGTCACTTTTTGTGGGTACTACTAAGTGCACTAACATGAATACCATGAAGGAACAAGCATTCAAAGGTGTGGGTATTATTTGATTTATGGGGTGTGTGCCTTTATGAGGACCAGCTAATTGTCCTGCCTTTGAGTGTGTGAACATTCAGAAGAGGAATAAACACCTCTTTAGATGTGCTATAAAAAAGAGCTGCTATGAAGCAGTTTGCTTCAGGTACACCTCAGCCCTATCCCTATGCTCCTCTTTGCTGTCATCCCTCTCTATTTCAGGGCCCCATATGGCTGTTGGGTAGAAGTGGAGGTCATGGAGCCAGATCGCGGGTGGCTCAGCGGCTGTCATTATAGGATTAGGTCTTGGTGAGTCACCAGGCAGATAATACACAGGCTGGTAGAGGAACAGTGTGGCAGAGGTCCTTCAAAGGGCTACAGTACCTCAGATATGTACAGAAGACAATGTGAAACTTTTTTAGGATTCAATCAGGAACCGTGTGATTAAACTAGTAAAAAACTACAAATCTGTAGAAAAACTGGCACTTGACTTTGAGCAGCTACAGCACATATTATATTGACTTACCTTTTATTGAATCTGGTCAACTTTTTCCACTCAAGGAGAAGCAGACATGCAGTTTGCTTTATTGGGTAGATAATACTATTTAAACCTGTAGACCCAAATCATTCCAAGCTGCCACACAGTTTTTGAGCCCTTTCTTTTGGCCACATTATCATTCTTTCTTGTAATCTTATCACCTAGGGACACATACGTATGTAGTATACACACTAAGGTTTGGCTATTGAATATTAAAACTGAAAATAAACTCTTCTCTTCAAAAGGAAAAATGTTTATGTTCAATAGAAGCATGCAAGTATTATAGTATATGGAAGAATAAGACAATATCAAATATGAAAAGTAAGTAATACCACACTGTTCAATCGCTTTGATTGTTTCCCCTTAATTACTTAAGTAGTTTCTTCTTTCTATTAAAAGAAACTTAGAGGTCTAACTGCATTTAGCAAAGAATCTTTGAACAACTTCTGATCAGATTACAACCTGTATTCTGTATGTATAGAATTGGAAATATTTCCTTGCATTGCTATAAGGCCAGGGGCAGTCGGGACGTGGCACTTCTCTATAAGGGTCCACTTCATCGTGTTGACAGATATGCCACACCCAACATGAGCCATTTGTCAAAAGGAGGTATGACTGAATGTAGAGTTAGACTCACTCCTCAGTCATCCAGCATTTAGTCACACCCTTTTCCAAAAGAGATGACTGGCTTAAGTCTTTTGCCTGAGGTACATTTTCTTCAAACTTTCATGGGCCCTCATTTTTGCTCCATCCTACTTTATCACTCTGCTGCTATGATAGTCATGAAACAATTTTGAGATTCCCCACGTTGTTACCACACTTGAAGATTATTATATTCAGTGTATATCAAATCAGATTAAATAGTTTACATAAATCCAGCTTTTACCATGTATATACACTAAACACAACTTGTGTGATGTCAATTGTAAACGTTGGTATTATTTCTGTATAAGTGTAAAACTCAGCTTTACAAAAGGCAAGTGATACCTAGAAGCATTTTATTAACACAACAGAAGTCTGAATCTAACGGCATGTCATTTCACACAATATGGACACGGTCACTTATGCTTCATTGTCAAAAGCTAGCAATGTTTGTCAATCTCACCAGCACATCCTGACAGATCTCCTTCAGCTCCTTCTCGATCTTTTCCCGGTACTCCTTGGCCATGGCCTGCTTCCTCTCGCTGGCCTCGGCCTTCTGCTCGATGCTGGAGACCACGCGCCAGGAGGAGCGGCGTGCTCCCACCACGTTCTTGTAGGCCACAGACAGCAGGTTGCGCTCCTCGTTGGAGAGCTGCTCGCTGTCCTCCGTCACGGCCTTCATGGCAGCAGCCATGTCATCGTAGCGCTCGGCCTGCTCGGCCAGCTTGGCCTTCTGGACCAGTTCCTTGGGGGGTGCCTCGCTCATGGCTGCTGCTTACTAGACCACGGGAAAGACAGGAGAGGAAAATAGCAGGACAGCTGGAGGTCAATGAAGTAACTGTCAGGAGGCAAAGATATATATATATTTTTTTTTTAACCCATTTTTCAGAAGGTACCCCTTTGTTCGATAAGTAGAGCAAAAGCCAGTGAAAAATAAAATGTACTAAATTGTCAGTAAAAGAGAAATCCTTTGTTAGATCTTAACTGATATAACAAAAAATGTGGTCCCCCTACACTCTAGAGAAGTTACCACACCAACTGAAACGGGTTATACTGCAGTTGTGGAACATTATGTAACTGAGGCGTGTTGCCCTCATTAGGAAGTACTTCTACGAGGAAACACTGATTCCCATCATGGAAGTTAGAAGATATGCAAGCAAAAGGCAATTGGACAGGTAAGCATAGCTATAGGGTTAAACTAAATATAGCAACTGTATTTTTAAGCCAAAGTAATAGGAAAAATGTATCTTTGTCAGCTGAATAAGAAAGTTCAGTAGTAAATATGTAGTTGCATAAATGAGAATATGCCTGTGAGGCCTGTAAGAATAGAATGGTAATTTTAGATAAGTGGCAATACCACTACTAACCACTGTACTGCTGTATTTAGCCCTGCAAGTGACCATGCAGCGTCAGAAGATGAGAAAAGATACCAGCAGATACAATGTAAAGGCAGTCTATATGGAGACTTAACTCTCACACATACACAGGAATTTTCATCACTAGATCAATAGCCTACATCCGTTTGACCCATTAAAAATAGCCAGCAGGCTTCAACAGAATCAATCTTTTTTTTTCCATTCCAGAGTGCATGTGGTGTGGTGTTCGCACTCTGTCCTAAGATACAGGAAAGATACACACAGCTCACACTCTTCAGAGTTCCACAACCAAATGAACTGAAAAAGAAAATGACAGGATGTTCTCTAGATGTACAGAACACATGCTGTGTTGAATTGTAACATGCCTGTATTGCTCTGAAGAACACATAAGAGGATGCCATCATTTTTTCCCAGCATTGCTACCAACACACTGACACATTTTCGTTTTTGCTAAAAATAAAAAGGGGAATGCAAATCTACTTTGCCAGTTTGAAGGAATGCTAAACCTTTTGAACACGGATACGTTTTATTAGGTAAATAGGCCACACAAGTAAATTCATATTTAGAGCTCCAGTCACGTGACAATGCAAGGCTATTTACCGAATTAATGCCTGTTACAGGCATGGTACATATACACCGCACATACAAGAACTCGTTCCAGTGTAGCTGGCTAGTTTCCAGCTCATACGCAGATGTGCGATCCTCTTTCTCCCGTGTAGCGTTCCACACACGCCACACCCATCACTGTACCTGTGGCTCGCCCAACGAGCGGAAACTAAATTATTATTCTTTTTTAAAGCGGCTTCCTCTTACTAATATCCGCATATTTGTCCGAGGTGAACCCCAAAGCGCTTCCTATTCATTTTACAGGCATGGTTGTGAGGAGAAATACCAGAAAAGCAACCGCTACAGTGTAGGCCTCGTGACCCGTTACCATTATGGCGTCGACTATTTCCTGAAATCGAACCATTCCTAGCCAGGCAGCCTTTATAAATGAGCGAGTAGGCTTTATATTCATTTTAAAATCTATTCGGACGCGAACCTGGTGTGTAAAAATACCCACAAACGTTTATGTAAACCTCGAACCGAAACGTTATGAGCTTGATATTTAGCACGGCAACCCCTTGAAAAGGGTGTGCATCTTAGTTTAGCTGCCTGTCTCTTGGTAGATGGGATAAAAATCACAGTTTTCTTCCGTCTCTTTGGTTTCGTTGATGTACTTCCTGACACCTAATATATAACCCTAGTAAAAAGCACCAATATACTATAATACCGTGCCGCGGATGTAACTATACCTTACAGGCACTGTCAGAAAATTCGCAATAAATAAAATCAAGATTGAGAGAATACCTTTAGAATTAAGACATATTTACGAGCGATATTTGTTAAACTACATGCACACATTCAAACCATTTACATATCGAAACAAATTGTTCAGTTGACAGGTTTAACGTTCGTAGCCGATGCCAGTCTATCGGAGCTTCAACCTTCAACCTGACACGCCTTCCCCGTCTGATGTTCCATTTTGAAACCAGCAATTAGACTGTCCCGCACTGTAGCTAAGCTAACCATTGTTCTTTCGCTGAAGATTGTCAACGCTACAAGCATCCCCGCATTCAACAAGAGACAATGCGCTTCCACTGAAGCTTTATTTTACGATAAGCACGAAGACCTAACGATAAACTGTGCATACGCAGAAGAATAGTTTATAAACCCATGGATCATTTCATACCTGTGTACTGGCAGATAGCAGTGATGTCGGTGTTCCAAGCTACAGCTGATTCTCTCAGCTCCCTCTTCTGAATGCAGTCTACGGGGTTTCCCTCCAATCCCGCTAGTCCAAGGCACGGCCTGAGCAAGGGGGAGTGACGTCAAACGTTACCAAGGCAACGTAACACTAGTTATTGTGGAATTTGTAGTTTATTCCTCATCACCAATACTTCTGTAGTCTTTATGAAGCAATGGGTGACACATTGTTGGTTGAAATATATGCAGTCTGTCACTATGAGCGCATTTTATTTTAAACTTGATTACACTATGATGTGTGTCCCAATTCTTTCTGTGATCAATGCAATACCCCTAAAGCAATAAAGGCACTTCTGATTCAAATAGGCTAGCCTATGTTGCATGCCAGCAAGCAGAGATGCAAATGTTTTTAATCCTCACCTTAAAACAACCCAGTTACTTTAATATGGTTGCTGTGATGTTGAGCTCATAACAAGAGACCACAAAGCTCCTTAGCTCCCAATGTGATATTTAGCCTATTTGAGATATTATTTTCCACACAGTAGTGAATTGTGACTGGAACAGCTTTAAGATGTATTTAGATAAAATACTGAGGGCACCTCAAACTAGAACACAGGACATAGTGCTACAGTATATCTAACCTAATAGAAACGACTATTTCTGCATTCTGGTTGCTTTCCAAGGGGAGAGAGTGAAGCTATTTTTGCCTTGTCACATGTTTCCCCTCGGGCCGAGATTTCAAGCTTGTAACCTATTTAAGGGCAAATCAGATAGTGGTGGCTCTATAATGTACGGCCACCATGGGTGCTTAAAAAAATGAGCGCCTATACTCTTCCTTGTCAAGGTGTGGTCCAGGATGGGATGAGTGAGCTGATCCAGAAGGGTTTAAAAAAAAGGGAGTAAAGAGTGAGCTCAGTGAAAGCTTAATAAGGATGTGTGTAACCGGTTAGGTGAGTTCTAAGGCAATCAAGCATATCTAGAGAACTTGAACACACATGCACTCACATTTATTATAAGCTTCCTTATGTGAGTCTCCCAACTTTATAAATGTGCAATAGTAGATCACTGGAGTATTCTTTATCCGCCTTGAGTTGAACCAATGAGATGGTCCGCAGACACAAACCCACAGACATTAGGAAACAAGCAGTGTAAAATAACTTGGAAAAACACACATTAACTTCCACTGCCCTTCTGTAACTTCACCTTTGTCTTGAGTTATCTCTTTTACAAACTTGATAAACTGGTTTTTAGGGATGTGTTACATTACAGGATATGTAAATAGTATTCCTTGTTATTTTCATAGTGCCACATAATTATTTCTGTAGGCCTACCTGTTTTTGCACTATATAGATATAGACTATATACTATAGTAGATGCAGAGCTTTTTTCTATTCCCATTTGTTTTAGATTGTATAATGCTGAAGTCTATAACTTTTCACATGCAGATGAAAAAAACTAAAAACAATACTGAATCAAGTCGTACAGTCACGCACCAGACTTAAAAGTAACACATACCACACTTCTTACAATAAGACACTTTGGTTTCCTAATTCACCACACGCAAAACAAAGAAAAAATACAAATCACCATTTAGGTTAGAGAAGGCAGATCCCATTAGAATATCAAATTAGTATGTGTTGGTAAATGGGAGAATATGTAATATATATACGAGTGTGACTGAAGAACAAACATGACCAATAATATTTGTCAGTTCATGTTCCCACTCATTCATTATCACCCTCATACTACATTCCTCACTCCTAAATATAGAATTGTGTTTTTTTTTTAACATGAGCGAGCCGCATGGACCAGCTACTGCTTAGAGGGGTCTTCTTCTGTCAACAGGGTATGAACCAACAGGCTACTTATATGACACTCATTGTTGAGATATGTATGGGGTTTAGAGCAATCACCCAAATAAGTGGAAGGGAAGAGGTAGATGAAGAAACATGATTTATTTTAACAGTTTGTTTCAACCTTCAATGTAATATGATAGTGTTTATGTTTGAATTACTCAAGTACACACTTTTTAGTTTAAACATGGTGAGGTCTGAATTAGCATTACACTAATAACCCGTAAAAAGACCAGTAAACAAATCACTCACCCATTACACACACAATAAAAATGATCCATGTAAAGACTCCTAAATGAGAAAAAACACACAGCTTAGCAAAGGTTTATATAAAAGTAATAAGACCTTTATTTAAGGCTATACATAACATTGCATGGACAAATATATGATAATTACAAAAATAAAAACATGGCTTGTTTTCAGTCTAGACATTAGCACAGTGATACAATGTGTCAGTGATTAATGACCATTAGGTCAAAATGTTTTGAAAATATTCCTTTCTATAAATGAATTCAGTCTGTTAGTGTGCTTTGAAAATAAACTAATATAAAAAATAAGAACCAAAGCTAACACACAGTGTAATGTGGTTCATAAATTTGCACCATCTGGACGGAATAACACAAGAGTGAGGGACTACACTAATAGGCTACTGTCCGTCATTTGTACTCTTCTAAAAAAAACAATAGAGCACACCATATTTTAGATTTTTTTGTCTGTTTTTTCTTTGTACACAGGCAGCAGAACCGTTTTCATTTAAAAAAGACAAACATACTATTTTTCTAAAGTTGAATACAATAACTGAGTAGTTCTATCAAGAAGTCTATCACTGTAGACGCACGTACCTGAATGCATCATACATACTGCAGAAATGTGTTACTTAATGTATTGTAATCTTTATATTTCACCGTATTTAAACTGCAGAGTCTTTAAGAACAGGTTATTATCTACAATGGCAATTTGAAAACATCCACTGGAGATGCCGGGGATTGAACCCGGGGCCTCATACATGCAAAGCATGCGCTCTACCACTGAGCTACATCCCCTTCTACACCTTGTAATTATTGGTAATAGAATTCGTATTTGTAAATTTTTATTGAAGCAGTTCCTTATTGCGTGTAAATGTCAAGGGATTTGCACATATGCTTTCAATAAAAAATATTTGAAACAGAATTCGTATTTGTGTTATGGACACCTTACCATAAGTTTCCAAGGTGCAGCTTAAAGTTAAAAAAGTTCAATAAGACAAACATATTATCTTCTAAAGTTGAATACTATGAGTAGTTATATCAAGTAGTCTAGTTCAGTGCAAACGCATTTACCTGAATGCATCATACACGCTGCAGAAATGTGTTAATATATTGTAATATCTAGTTCATCTTATTTAAACTGCCCAGTCATTAAGAAGAGATTCTTATTTACAATGGCCGTTTGAAAATAACCACTGGAGATGCCGGGGATTGAACCCGGGGCCTCATACATGCAAAGCATGCGCTCTACCACTGAGCTACATCCCCTTATGCAACTTACAAGTCCCCCCCATGAGCTTCGGCCAGCAGTGGACCCGGGTTCAATTCCAGCCCGCAGTTGTTCTCTGCATGTAACTCCCCTCTCTGCCCCATTTCAACTCTGTCTCTACACTATCAATAAAGCATAAAAATGCCCAAAAAATATCTAAAAAAAAAAAAAAAAAAAAACTAAAGCATCTGTGAGTGGTGTCTCAAAGAGTGAGAGACTGCACTTGGGATCCTTTTCACATATCCCATTGAGTAGGCTACAGTATATGCTGCTTACTGCAAAACACAGTCGTTATGAATCAAAGAATTCTCGAACACTACAGTGGTCAACACAAGTATGCCTCGTACTTCTTGTTATAGTGACAAACTGGGAGGACAGGGGTAGTTCATAGTGTTATCATTTACAATACCAAGTGAGGATTTGTATCTCCATCCTAGTTCACTCAGCAGGCCACATCCAACAGGGTGGAAGATACATGGAACATAATGTTTTATGCAGTCATCACACTGAAAGAGGAGGGGGAGAAATTGTGTCATGGAATGGTTTGCTATATGAGCAGCCTTGCAGTGCCCTCTCTGGTCAACATTAACATCCCTGTTGCACATGAGAAAGTTACACAGTGCACATGAACTAAATACAATTCAGGAAAATCTTGAGGGGGAAAACACAATGTACAATTTGATTACCCGTGTAGGACAATGTGTTTAATATATATTCTTCATTTAAAGATAAAAACTATAGACTTGTTGTCCTGATATTTTTTTCAATGACTGAGGAAAGGGAATACATCAGTGCAGATTGGAAGTTCATCTCAATTTAGTCAAGTGTCTTTCTAAACACATTATGACCTCCAAAGTCATTTTGTATAAACTATAACTCAATAAATGCTTTCTAATTCAAACCCCTGAAACAGTGGGAGCCCTGAGATCGTGTGGGCGAGCTGGTCTTGTGATCGTCGTAACATTTTAAAATGATCAGATCAGATATATTGCATACAATTAAAGATCGAACACATTTTTTTGTTGCAAAGCCCAGATGGGGTGCGATGGGGTGCGTGTGTCTACCTTTAGTAAAGGCAACTGATCAAATTCTAGCGTTATTTATTTTTGCATAAAATACAATCTGAAAAAATAAGACGGGGGCACCCTTAGCTCAGTTGGTAGGGTGTCCCCCCCTTGCGCCTCGGCCAGCAGCGGAACCGGGTTCGATTCCAGCCCGCAGTCGTTCTCTGCATGTCACTCCCCTCTCTGCCCCATTTCAACTCTGTCTCTACACTATCAATAAAGCATAAAAATGCCAAAAAAAATATATCTTTAAAAAAATAAGACAAAAGGTGGGCGGAAAGAAAGGCAATTACCATCCCTGCATAAAACTGTCTTTCACCCAACAATATTAACAAATGAAGCAGCATAAGGAATAATTGAAGTTAGGCTGAAGATTATTCGTCCGAAATGTTGTCAAATGTAAAAAGCCTGCCATGATACAGACCCCACCATCTTACTGAGAGAGAGGTGAATGTGTTACGCCTCCACATCCACCAGCTCCGGGGGCATGGGACACTTGGGATGCTTGCTCTCAAAGTGCTGCTTAAAAGTCTTCGGGTCAGGCATTTGTGTCTGGAAAAGATTGGGAGAGAAAAACAAGTGGAAATATTTCTAATGTGCACCTGGACAATTAATCAAATCAGTGAATAGGACGTGACCATCACACAGTCTTGGAAAGACAAAGTTTGGGCAACCAACTTTGTGAGAGCTTTTTACCACTTTGTGTGTTTAAAAGAGCATAAACAAGATGAGAAAAGACAGGGATCATGGGTTCATCTATCCATTAAGAACTGCAATTCTATTAACTGTATTGCAATAAATCCTACCTTTATCAAACTTTTAAAGTTCAGCTTTTGTCAGAGAGAAGTAGACGCCACTGTGTTGTGCTCTTAATCGGACTAATGTTCTGTCCAGCCACATTTGTAAAGATGAGGACAATAAATGAGAAGCATCTGGCTATTTGACTCAGTTCAATACAACACCACAATTAACTGCAGCCTATTGAGCTACAGCATTTAAATGAAATACACCTAAGATAGATCCTACTGATAATAAAAGAATTGCTTCTAACATAATTTCACAAAAAAAAGGTTGTTTGTCGAGAACAATTGAATGTATCTCAGTACTGAAAGGCATGACCCGGCTTTATCTACTGAGGTCCAATCTGACTTTATGGTTAAACCATAAGGTCACCAAAGAATTATTGCATGTTCCGTTAGCCCGCCTATGGCACATACCCGACACACTGTGCATGTGTATACTAAAGCAGCCTTAGCCGCTGTCTTCTGGTCATGGCCTTTGGTCTTCTTGATGTCTGCCTGCTTTTTGGCATTCTTCTGCTGGGACTGGATCTTCTGGTGCCCACGGGCCATATCTGATGATAGTAGACCTGCAGGAGTTATACACATGCAACACATTACCATAGAAAATAGAATTCACACAGGAATTGAGAGACACACGCACTGACTGGAAAACACAAAGCAGTTACACCACGTGAGGCTTCAGTTTAGGCGATTATAATGATTGAAGATTTAATGAACATGATCAATAGACTTCATAAAGTGCACGTGGCTGTGTTGAAACATCCTTTAGAACTAGGTTAATTGCCGCTATATTCGGTCACAGGGATAAGGCAATTAGCTTGGAAATTTCCCCAAAGAAATTCAGACTGCAGATATTTTAAAGTTATTATAGACAGAATGATAAAACTGGGTCATTGTCATGGATATGTGAACTTTATTTTTGTATTGATAGTGAAGATGGAGGGACGAATAATCCATCAATACACCGGGGACCAACAGGGATGCGAAAAGTATCATACCATTGTGTTGGAATGAAAGTAATTGTTGGAATTACTGCGCTTGGAAACAGTTTAGAATAAAAAAATGGCATACGCCCCCAATGGACACTGTAGCGGATGAGAGGTCAGTGTCCACTTACTCTCATTCGGCTATCTTAACCTTAGCTAACGTTATCCGACAAGACTGGTTCTAAAGCCAAACTTTAGCAAGCCAAAGAGCACTATTAGTTAAACAAATACGGTTTCTGTAATATACAGGGTTGTCCTGGTAACACAAAACTAACATCTTGAAGTAGCCTATTAATAGCATGAATATAACATGAATTTAGGCTACATTTCTTACAAACCAAGAGATGAACATTCTGTTAACCGGTTGCTAATACTAGCTGTGTAGAATACCGTTGTACAGAGGAACACATATTTGGGCTTCATATTGAGAATTAAAAGTCAAAGACATTTCGTAAATGTCTTACCAGCGAAAATTAAATTTAAGATCCGAATTCAAATTGAAGAAACGCTGGGTCCTTCCTCCGCTTCCAGTTGTCTGTCCTCAATGTGCTAATACGCATGTGCGAGCCGTAGACTTTGCTGCCTTCACGTGTTGTTAGGGTCTGTCAGCCCTATCTATGGTTGTCAGCAGTGGTCGTGTCTGAAGCTTTCACAAATAATAGGCTATAGATAAAAGACGGAGCGGTAGGACATTTTCTGACAGTGCGTAAATGCATCGTTAGTTCCATCCACCCTTGCAACAAGAAAACGGTTCACAGCCGATTTCATGGGCCTAATTATAGCCTATTAAAATAAAAAACTCTGAGGGTAGAAAACATATTTTCTAAAGATTTCGCATAGCCAACCTGAGCCAACCACATAGATCAGTCTGCAAAATGGAATGCCTACCACAAGATGTCACGGTACAGACAATTAATAGGGCTACTTTTGTCCATATCAGCGAGGACACTTTACTTGCTGTCGGCCTGTAGGCCTACACTAATGATTAAGAATCAATAGGCTATATTATCTCTAGTAAGCTATATTAGCCTTGGCCTATATAGGCTAATTCGAATAACACATGTAATAATAAATTTGCTTATAGGCTACAATAGCCTACTTTTTTTATTGATTAATAATAATAATAATAATAATAATTCATTTTATTTGAGGGCGCCTTTCATAGCACTCAAGGTCACCTTACAGGGCAGTGTTTAAAAAACAAAATCAACAATCATAAAAAACACAAGAACAAGATACATTGAAACAATTTACACAAGTGGGGTGAAATGGGTTGGAGACAATAAACTAGATTGAATATGTCAGTTTAAAAAGATGTGTTTTTAGACGGGACTTAAAAGTGGAGAAAGTGTCAGAGTTACGGATGTCAGATTAAGTCTCATAGGCTATAGGCTAGGCTATATGAACTTGAATTTAAAACTTCCATTCCAATTAAACCAATTGAATTTAATCAAAGGCTCATCATCAAGCAAGGAGGATTGACAGGGGTTTCATCAGATTCAATCAAAATTCTAACACAATGTTCTAAAGTCCCTTAAAATAAACTGAGCGACAAAAGTGTATGTTATCATACTACTTTGCTGCTCACTGGAACTGGCTCAAACTAAGAGGACGCACCTTTGCCTCAGTTCAGCTCTCGCTCTTCCCCTCCGTATTAACCAATGAGAAGACGACTGTGCCACCTGTGTGGGGAGACATTTAACCAATCAGCTGGGTGCATTTCGTTTCCTTGTTTATCCTGCTCGTTCTGATGCTGCGGCCGCCTGCCCATCTCTTAATTTAACAAAATTCACCAAACAGGACATAAAACCGGCCCGTGTTGGAAGTGGCTCTTTATTATAGCATATAGCCTAGATTTAATCAGTTTGGGCGCACATCTTACTTTTCATCAAAGAAATAGGAGTTTATTAAAGTAGCCTACGCAAGGTGACAGATCATTGGCTGTATTGTCTGATGAGTTAAATAGAGCCAGCCTCTCGCATGCTGAGTTTTCTCCCACAGAAACTTACCTGCACTAACAAGAAAGTCCAGTTTCTCAAGCCAGTCATAGAAAAACACCAGAGAGTCCTGGAGGCGACATGGACCTGGACAGGTAAGAGAAACCCATTTACAGGCTACCACAGGTAGCCGCATAGGCTACTGTCCGTCATGTGTAGCCTTCTCTTTTTTTCACATAGCTTAACATATTTTAGATTATTTTTCTTTGTACACAGGCAGCAGAACAATTTTTATTTTTATTTAATAAGATAAACATATTATCTTCTTTGTTGAATAGGCTACTATCAAGTAATCTAGTTTACTGCAGACGAATGGACCTGAATGCATCATACACATTGCTGAAATCGCAAAGTTTTTCATGTAATGTACTATTGTTCCAGACTTCACCATATATTAACCGCAAAGTCATTAAGATCGGTGAAGTGTTTCAATAGCTATTTGAAAATATCCACTGGAGATGCCGGGGATTGAACCCGGGGCCTCATACATGCAAAGCATGCGCTCTACCACTGAGCTACATCCCCTTCATATGCACTATCGCATTGGTAAACACATCTTTATTTGAATTATGGACACCCTACTGTAAGTCTCCAAGGTGCAGCTAAATGTTAAACAAAATGTGTTTCAATTATAATTCATGCTGAAGATTTGACTTAACTGTGTATTAAAAACTGTACAGGCAATGTGTGAGCTCTGCCAAAAAGTAAGCATCTGTGAATGATGTCTCAAAAACTATAGAAATATAGCACTGATATCTGCTTGACATTGAATGATTCAGTCCGTTTATCTATTAACTAAATGCAAGGTACAAGCAGTTGTATCCCTCCGAGATGAACTTACATAAACACACTTCACTTGGAGCGGGCATTGCCATTAAAGTTTGGTGAGAAACAGCCTGGGGCGGACTTGGCAGGCATGGCTTCTGTTAAAACGAAAGATTAGGCTTTGACAGCTTGGCTCATGGTGTATAGGCCTACCATTGTCCTCCTGCCTTCTCTCTGTCAGTAAGCGGCTGGTGGTGGTGGTACCAAGCGAGGGGCTGGTGCCCTCTCGCCGGGTGTTCAGCAGTGACGATGAGGCGTGGAGGAGCTACCTGGAGAACCCGCTGACCGCCGCCACCAAGGCCATGATGAGCATCAATGGAGACGAGGACAGTGCAGCGGCCCTGGGACTGCTTTACGACTACTACAAGGTGTGGAAAACGCAATATATTATACATCCACAATGGATAATGATAGAAAAAGTTTTTTATTTACATTGTTTCAGATTAAATGTCACATATAAAGCTAATTTGCATGGTTCAAAATTGTAATTTGGGGTTTACCAGTAACTTTTATCATGGTGCCGTGTGGCTTCTCCCCTTATGACGTCATAAGGGAAGAGAAGCCACACTTATTTAGTTTTTTTCTCCTCTTTGTTTTTTAACCATGCCAGGTTCCCAGAGAGAGGAGGCGTACCTCCAGCGGTGTCAAACCCGCCGAGCCCTCTCCTATTGGGCCTGAGAACTGCGGGAGCTTGGAGATGCTAGATCACCACCTTTACACTCTCAGATCCATGCCTGTCAACCTCTCCCTGAGCAGCAGCAGCAGCACTGCAGAACATCAGGGCTCCAGGTATGGAGCTAGCGGCCTCTCAGGAGACACCAGAGCAGGGGATGGTAAAGGTGGAGGTGGGCCGACCCTGGGTCTGGTCAAGACTGAGGGCCAGATGTCCATGAGCTGTTCTGGAGGTTCCTACCGAGAGGAACCCAGAGAGCAGATCAGGCTGGTGTATGAGCAGAGCCACTACGATTTACCATACATGAAAGATGAGCAGAGAAGCACTCCAGATAGCACGTATGAGGACAACGCAGAAGGAGAGGTAAGGCTTGTTATGTAAGGGGGCGGATGATGGTCATAGCAGATAACCACAACAAGTGTGCATTCTATGGGAAAGGCATCATATATCCAACATAGTTATGTGTACATGCATGCCACAAGGTTTAGTTTTAGATGTGGAGGGAAGTCAGATTTGACGTGAGAGGTCGAATCCAAGATGGCCGCCATTCACGTGGGTATAACGTGCAGAACTCATAATTGTGGAACCATACAATGCAGTGCATATAAGGGATCATTTCCAACTAAATTGGATATGCCCTTTAAGTTGGTGGTACCTTTTGAGATCAACTGTGTTCAATGAAATGCATTTAGGTGACACTCAAGGTAAAGATGTTAACGAAAGCTAGAAAATGATTGCCATTAAAACTGTTATTTAAAAAAGTGGTTTTTCATACTTTCCTCATAAAATGCAAAATTGTTATAATATTGTATGTGAGATTATCCAATGTACAATGAGGCGCAGGTGTTATTATGTCTGGTTTATAAACCAAGATCAGGTTTAGCTCGTTTCCTGCATTTCTACAAAGCATATGTTGTCTTTCTTTAACAGATGTACCAGAGAAGTCCCTCCTCAGGAGTGGATGAACTTCCCTACAGCCTACCAGCGTAAGTAACACTTCACAGATGAGTGTTAAACACATACACTCTATCAAATCAAAGAATATTCTGATGCATGAGTCCTAATATATAAAGCTGTTATTTCGTAAAATAGCTTTTCTTGGCATATATGACTCAATGAGTAAATTGTGTTAAACAGGAACTATTTTAAGCTGCGGCTTAATACATATTAGCTATGGTGGGTATTTGGGGCAAATGTGTGTTCATGTTAATCAGGGAAACTTGTATGCCTATGCCACAGTGTCTGTGGACAACAATGCACAGAGGAAAACGTGTTTGTTGGATCAGTTTTGATTTTATCATTGATAAAACCCCCTTTTCCCCCCATCGAGGCTCAGTCCTTATCGCAGCAGACCCGGGTTCGAATCCTGGCCCGGGTCGTTCTCTACAAGTCATCCCTCTCTCTACCCCATTTCATCTCAGTCCTTCCAAACTGTCTAATAAAAGCTTCATGAAGCTTGGCTCACTCACACACATGCTTCCGTTCTTCCAGAGACAGTAGTTTCCACTACCGTCTGGAGGCCAGCATGTCCCTGCGACCGCGGCTGGGAGAAGGACCCATGGCTTACCTGAACCGGGGCCAGTTCTACGCCTTGACACTGTCCAAGAGTGGCTTCAGGTCCTCCCTACATCAGCCCAGAGGCAAAGTGCGGGTGAGTGGACCCACGCCCTCACACAGGCCTGATGGGAGCCCATCCTGTAGGGAGCAATGCACCATGGGAGGCTCTGAGCGCCAGCGGGACAGTATTGTACAGGTGAGGGAGGGGAGAGAGTTCACAGAGGGGGAAGTGTTGAGGTAGAGGTTGAGGGTTTCTTACTGTTAGCCTATAGCGTGAAACCTTGTGACTCTAACGTGACATTAGCTTTGAATGAATTTTGTTCTGTTTTGGCACGATTTAAAACGTCATCTTGTGTGTCTTTGCTTCAACTTACAGAGTGTCATCATGGTTGTTTTTGGGGAAGACAAGTGCAGAGACGAGCAGCTAAAGAATTGGAAATACTGGCACTCCCGCCAGCACACTGCCAAACAGAGAGTCCTGGACATTGGTATGATGATGATTACTGTTGTCCTCCTCACTGACTGTTTAGAGGTAGAACAGATGGGGAATAGGCCCAGGTTGAAAAATGGCACACATTGGTATTGAATATCACTCTTAGTTATAGATATCTTGACACACAAAGCCATTGGGTTAAAAGAGAGAAAGCAGGTGGCAGAGCTGCAGGAGCCTCCAGGAGAATCCTGTTGTGTATCCTGAGGTGAAAAGTGACACAATTTGAATAACTGTCATCGTCAATTCCCACAGGAGCCCTGTTCAGAGACAGCCAATCGGTGAGCATTTGCATAGACGTTAACATGAGAAACAGGCGGGGGCCTGGACTGAGGCCATATCCTTTACGATCAACGTACCAGACAGGCCTCAGCCTGTGGTTGAACATTCAATGGAATGAGGCAGAGATGGAAGACACAGTGGTGATTTAGTCTGTGGCAAGTTAGTGCCAGTAGCTTGGTAAAATCTGAAACTTAATACAGTCAAGTGGGAAAAAAAACCTTACATGAGCCAAAGTTGGGTTTTCTTTGGGGGGTAACAATGGCTTTATGGAAGATTATTTCTGTTGCCAGATTATACTTAAAGTATCCTTCTTACCTAAAATGAAGTGTGTGTAAAGAGGCCTGACTCGGCCTGGACTCATTTACAAGAAGTATATAGTTTGAACTTACTCCACCTCAATCAGCTACAACAATATAATGCCACTTAATGACATATACAGTACGTATAATAATGAATGTGTCACTGGGGTCGTTTTTTAAAAATGTTTTAAGGACTTTCCCATCGTTGTCTGGTGTTGTTGCCTGCCACAGTTCGGAAAAGGTGTCTTGAAATGTTTAAAAGAATAACATTTCTTCTGCATATTTAAAAAAAAACCTTCCTTTTTCTCATGTTGACCTTGCACCTTGCAGCCGACTACAAGGAGAGCTTCAGCACCATAGGCAACGTGGAGGAAATCGCCTACAACGCCGTCTCTTTCACGTGGGACCTCAACGATGAAGCCAAGGTAAAAAATAAATAAATGAAAGCATAAGAAGAATAGGAAGATTTGCAGGTTCAGTCAAGGGGCGGGGATTGATTGATGTGCAAGTTAAACCGGTCAAATGAAGAAGGTTTTTTTTCACAATTTTAATTCTCTTCCCTTCACTTTCACACACACTCAGGCAGTTTGACCTGATCTTTTTGGAAGTATAAAACTTGTAGTCACTTGTGGGAAGGATTGCTCAATGGCAACACAAAGCTTTTGTCTTGAACTCTTGTTAGTTGTAGAGACTCTCTCTTTGGTCTTTACCGCTTATGTCTGTGGACTGTTGACACCCAAGAGTTGGTGGAACATACAGTATGCCTGGCTCCCTTCATCCACCCCCAGACTCCTTTGTCCTCCTAGCTGCTGATTTGGGATGGCAGACACACCGGGCACAAGGGCTGTAGACCCTGGAAGAAGGAGCTACTCGGATTTCAGCCTTTTGTACAGGAGGGGTCAGTTGGATAAAGCCAAATTGCAAACAATGTGCTGACACACCCGTATACAGCATCACCCTCGGGGCGTTTGGGGCTGTGGCTCCCGTTCACCTCATACTTAATGACGACTCCACAAACAGCCTCATTGTTAGACAGGTGATTGCAGCTCTGTGGGTGTGTGAATAAATATTTACCGTTTGGGATAATCCACTTTAACTATTTTAGTGTGTTCGGGTGGTATGTTAACTCAGTGTATACTAGCCACTGTTGTGTGTTGTTATTTTTAGACGTTTGAGCCCTCCCGTCAGCTGGTGTTATTGCTTGTTAAAGGAATTTACATTTACAAGTTCCAGTGTTAGATCACTAATTGTTACACTTTGCCATGTTTCATCTTAAATGGGGATTCAAGTGATAAAGTAAATGTAATAGACTAACAAAGGGGATACATTCTATCAAAACTGAAGCATCACAATTGGATGCATCCTGACCCCCCTATTTTCATACAGTCCCTTAGTCTTGTTTCAGATATGGGAAATGTGTTGCTGATGAAATGCATGACAGTGGTCAACAGTTAATTGCACTGAACATGAATAAGATCATTTTAAATGTGACTGTATAAATGGATTTTGACGAAGTGATTTTGACAACAAGCGGTCTCCAGAATGGCTGACTCACTCCACCTTTAAGCTAGAGGGGGAAATAATCATTCCCCAGGGTGTTGATGACAGTCAGAGTATTGGTGTGTGACAGTGAGCAAGTTGACTCTGGTTCTGTGGAACGTAACTGTGTGAATGGTACACACCAGACGCTCATTATCAGCACATTCAATGAACGGAGCCTGCTAACAATAAGAGCTTAGAGGTCCAAATGTTGCACCTCTTTTATTGTTAGAAAATCAGTGGGCAAACATGCCACTGTCTCTCTGTCTCCCCCACACTGGAAATCCAATGTCCAATTGTGCTCCGATAGGATGACATAAAGTAATTGGCATTTTTTGGTGCGGATAATCAGTTTTGTTTTTTTTGTTTTGGCATGGCTCTGCTGTTGCCAGGCAACAGTCATCATCCTTATTGTACTGAGGAATGGTGTGATAGGGGAGATGAGCTGCTTCCTTGTGTGTGTGTGTGTTTGTTTGTTTGTTTGTTTGTTTGTTTGTTTGTTTGTTCCTGGTAGGAGTGGATGGCACTCTACAGACACTTACCAGTGCCCTTGTGAACCTTTTTATTTTTTGGGGGGAGGTATTTGAATGATCACACGTAAACACAACAAGCCTCCCACACACACAAATGCACACACAACGACTCAAAAATGTGTTCGTAGATTAGTATTACCTTTCAATAGTCAATAAGCGTTGCTAAACACACACACACACACACACACACACACACACACACACACACACACACACACACACACACACACACACACACACACACACACAGTAATGCTAGCAGCAGCATGTCCGGTGTCTGTGGTCTGTGGAGGTGTACAGTAGGCTCATTTACCAGCAATAAGCCCTCACCTTGGCATGTTCAGACATGATGCTGGTGACGCTGCTCAGTGGGAAGTGTATCTTTTGAGCTGCAGTGAATAATCTCTAGCGTTAGTGGTCTCTGTCGGCCTGTTGCTCAGGCCGCCGGTCCGGTTTAACTGGAAAAGCCATCAGGAGTTTATGTTGGTGCAGATGCTTTGGCACTAAGGCAGATGTCATCGTGATTTACCGTGGGAACCGGCTTCGTCATGTAGCTAAATGTGTGGAGATAAGCACACCTAGCATTGTTTACAGTGCACACGTAATAGTTTTATTGTCATAGTGGTAAAGCGGATTATGGCCGAGATTTTTTTTTAAATTCAGTTTTCATCTCTCAAGCTTTTAAAAGATTCAGCAGCTCAGGTCTGTTTCATTATTTAGTGAATTCCAGTGAATGCTCTAGAAGCTGTAGGACAGAGAGGGGCTGGCAGTGCACAACAACTAGAAAACCAACTCGGTTTCAATACACAGAACACGCTCTCTTCTAAATCACCAGCATTCACAACGTGTGTTCTCACAGATCAGTATCTTATTTTTCAGCATATATGTGATACATTTAAAATGAGAAGCTTTGACAATTGCGGGGCCACATTAGCTTAGTGTTTGTCTCTGGCCTGAACACTTCACTCTTTATAAGGCTATGGTTGACGGCTGCTGCTGTTGCTGTGGTGACTCATGACCCTCTCACTCATCACTGCATCGTCTTTATGAGTCAGGTCCAGATTCACCGGGGAACAAACACTCCTCTGAAACTAACTCCTTATACCATTCAATGAAATTGGATATTGTTCCAACATTGTTTTTTAGCATTTGTAGTACCACCACTCTGAACAGTATAATATTTAGCTATTTCAACTAGTACTCAATAACAGGTAGCTACTGTAGGCTATGTAGCAATTGAATATGTAATAATCCTATATTGACAAATGGTCAAAAGAAAGTATTGGTTTTATATCCTTTACTTTTAGCTAGCTTTAGTGTTCATTCACAGCTGACTCAGTATGACTCATGCTGAATCATGAAAACAAGGTTAACCCAAGACGAGCTCCATACTGTGTGAGGAGCTCTTTTATACACAGTCTATGATGAGGACACATTTGTCAAATCTATTTCATCTATTTTATAATACTTCTTCACTATCTTTCCATGTACCATCTGGCCAATCAGAAATACTGTCTGATGTACCAGACAATAACTGTGCTGTGTGACCAATGACGACTATTTGACAATCAAGTCTCCCGCTGCTTTGTATGCGATCACCCCGCTCCAGGAGTTAACCTTGTCCTCTATAACCCATGTCCTGTGTGTTGTATCTCCCTAGGTCTTCATCTCAGTCAACTGCCTGAGCACAGACTTCTCCTCTCAGAAGGGAGTGAAGGGAATGCCCCTCACCATCCAGATAGACACCTACAGCTACAACAGCTGCAGCAGCCGGCCCATCCACAGGGCCTTCTCCCAAATCAAGGTCTTCTGTGACAAGGTAAAGGCCCAGGTCATTTAGGCTTGTTGGAGGAAAGATTTTTGACATTTTTTTTTGCTGCATTTTGGGTCTGTTGAGTTAACCCCCCTGGCGTGTGTCTGGCAGGGCGCAGAGAGGAAGCTCCGTGATGAGGAGAAGAAGCAGCTCAGGAAGAGGATGAAAGGTAAAACAAACACCTTTTTATTTCCTTTTCAGTTTTGGCCGGAATAAGGAAGTGGATGATTTTAAGGTCAGTCACTGCAGGTGGATAGGGAAACGTTTTTAACTGATGGATGTCTTCACGTTACTGCCAGTTGACTACTTTTTGTATTACATTTCTTTTTCAGACATTTTTAAATAAAGATAAAGATTTGCCAATATGTCACCAGTTATGTGCATATTCAATCTCTTTATTGAACCATAATGTAGATGTTGGATAAAGCCAAGAGTTAAAATCTTTATTTCATTTGTTTAGCATATTATTATTATTACCAAAGTTTAAACAGAACAGATTTTAGATACATCATTTTATTAATAAAAAAATACTATATACAGGTCTTAAAATGCATTTTTTGCATGTTTTAAAGAAGAAAATGTATTACAGATCTGACGATTGATAAGATCCCCTCTCTGATAACCTTCAGAATAGTTTGAAAAAAACTATTGTTGCGATACAGGCCGTCACGGTTAAAGATTGTACATTTTGGACCTTTTTATTTATACTAACATGAAAGAAGACATGTTATGTAAGCAATGTAGACAAAAAGCTCCTGTTTTTTAGGTTTTTTGCTTGCAGTGTCTCGTCTTTATTCAGCTACTTTTAATGGTAGGCACTGAATCAACATTAGTGAGCTTGATTTTGAATCCACTGAAATAAAGGTTGAGAAGCACTTTCCAGGAAAACATCAGGTTGAATAGAAGAGCTCAGGAAAAGACAAAAGAAACAAAGCATGCAAATGTATCAAACCTTATCGAATCTGTATTTGGAGTGGTTGCCTGGCAACAGATGCTGAGCTCTCTCTCTCCCCCCCTCCCTCCCTCCCTCCCTCTCTCTCTCCCCCCTCTCCCCCCTCTCCCCCCTCCCTCTCTCTCTCCTCCCTCCCTCCCTCCATTAGGGAAAAGTGGCAGCTCGGGGCCGACCTCTCCCATCAGGAGGGCTGATAACACGCTGTTCAAAAGCATGCCTGACCTGGACACACAGCCTGTCCTGTTCATCCCAGACGTCCATTTTGGAAACCTGCAAAGGGCAGGGCAGGTGAGGGGGGGAGCGCTTCCTGTCTCACTCTCTAACAATCATACATACTTGAAAAAATGCCCCAGTCCAGCTATTGTCTGTGATTGAAGTGGACCTCTGTTTATTCCATTCTGTAGGTGTTTGCTTTGAGCACTGAGGAGGTCAACAGGGATGGGTGAGTATCACATTGTAACAGCTCACTCCAGTGCTCCATTTTCAAGGATCTGTACTTGTTGACTATACCACAGAGGGGACGGGTTAAGATTGATAAATGGATTTATGATTACTCACATTATAGAAGAGGAAACAAACCTGCCTGTTGTTTGGGTAAAAGGAGACATTCAAAGCAGGTTACTGGTGTGTGTGTGTGTGTGTGTGTGTGTGTGTGTGTGTGTGTGTGTGTGTGTGTGTGTGTGTGTGTGTGTGTGTGTGTGTGTGTGTGTGTGTGTGTGTGTGTGTGTGTGTGTGTGTGTGTGTGTGTGTGTGTGTGTGTGTGTGTGTGTGTGTGTGTGTGTGTGTGTGTGTGTGTGTGTGTGTGTGTGTGTGTGTGTGTGTGTGTGTGTGTGTGTGTGTGTGTGTGTGTGTGTGTGTGTGTGTCTTTGTGTCTGTCTCAGGAGTGTTCTGATGAAAAGGATGTCCCATGTTGCAGAGGAAGACGTCGGTCCACCTCGGCCTAAGAAGTCCAAAGCTGAACCAGAAAGGAAAGGTTTGTAAATGTCACTCTTCCTCCACAATGACACGTTTTTTTTTTTCTTTCATTTTTTCGATTTGAATTATATAGTGAATTTGTATTCGGTGTCTCCTCAGTTCTGCTGTACGTGAGGAAGGAGTGTGATGAAGTGTTTGATGCCTTACTGCTGCACACCCCCACCCTCAAGGCGTTGACAGAGGCAGTGAGTATCAACCAAGCACTGTTTCAGCATCTTACAGCTGAAAAGAGAAACACATTGCATCCGTTTGGCTAAACAGCGTCAGTCCCAGATTGTAACAGAATTAGTTTTTTAATATTGATGACGCTCAGCTGGGGCCCTGGTGTGCTTTAACATGTTGAAAACACACTGTTTCTTCACCCTGTGTCACAGATTTCGGAGAAATACGCAATACCTATTGACAAGATGGCCAGAGTTTACAAAAAAAGCAAAAAAGGGTGAGTGAAACCTTGCCTTGTTTGATCACTAAGTCAGTAGTGTTTATCCTTTTGGGACAGTGGATGTCTATACACAATGCCATGTCACTCCATCCAATAGTTTTTGAGATACTTCATTCTTGAGCAAAGTAGTGGACCTCACCTAAAGCCATACAGCTAGCATGGCAACAAAACAAACAAAACTCAAAGGTAAATGTTTGTCGACTGAAAGATTTCGCCTTAGTGTATTATTTACTTTGTCATTTTAGAATCAATACATACCAGAAGGAAACAGCGCAGTATGCATGCGCAATCCACCTCAGATGTGCTGTCAGTTGGTCAACAAAATGAAATGTCTGTGTTTATGAGCAGAAGAGCGACATAAAGTGCAAAAAATATAGTTCAACATAACACGATACATTGTAAGCTTATCTTTTGACTGTCGGCAGAGGCAGGCTAACACATTTACTACCAGTATTTAAGTATTAGTATTTATTTAGCCATGAGTGACCTTTGCCCATTTCTTCTTCAAAAATGCAGGCACAGTTAAAGGAATGTTTTTTTGTCACCTTGTCTTGAACCAAAGAGTGAGGCAACAAGCCTACAAATTAAAAAAGAAAAGAAAATTAAAAACTACCCCTTTAACTAAAGCGTGACTCTCTTGTCCGTTGCTGTGTGTGTTTGTCTTGGTCAGGGTCCTGGTGAACATGGACGACACCATCATCCAGCACTACTCCAACGAGGACACCTTCATCCTGGCCATGGAGAGCGGCCTGGGCTCCCTGTGCGTCACTCTGTCGGAGATCTGAGGCTCCAAGCTTTAGCCAGGCCCAGACAGAGAAAGAGATTATTGTGAATGTGGCTATAGCAGTATTAGACTACGGCGCCAAAAATGTGTTTTGTTGAGGAAGAGCCACGTATAGCAGCCTAGGCTTTGTCACCCTACAGGGATGATCAAACACCTCCTCAGCTGTTTACAACACCCCCTGCTGCAGGAGGATGTCTTGCATTAGGAACATGGGCTTCACCTTGAACAACATATGGAAGTGCCTAGATTTGTAGCATGTAGTGGGGAAAATGTTTGATGTTTTTTCTGGCTAACCGTCTATGCAAAGCTAGAAAGTGATGTGTTAGTACATAGGGCACCAGATAGGATTTAAGACTAATTAGAGGTCACCATGGTTACATCGAGCTGCCTTGCTGTGGTTTCAGAGGAAGAATACAGTAGTTCTACGGTCTTATTAGTTTAACAACATGGACTGCTGTTTGCATCCTTCATGTTAACTCTTCTAATTGCTGGAAGCTTTGAAATGACTTGGTCAGATGTTTGAAAGGCTCTCACCTCAATGCAAGTCTGTCTCACTGGCACTCAATACTGGGAGGTAATGACCCTATTGTTTTGTATGTCTACGTATTTTTTCATAGAGGTCTCGTAAATAGATCATGTCGTGATTCTAAGTCAAAGGGGAACTCTTATCTTCCATCCATTTGTATTTTTTACCAATGAATGTCCAGTCGGTGCGAGTGAAATAACATTGTCCTGTGTTGTGATTACATGCTGGTGTGTCTCCGGAATCTATAATTACATAAGGCACGGTTATGGAACGAATCTCCAGGATTCTCTTTAAACTGTTTAGCTTGCTCGGCGCATGTGTTAACTGATTTCCCTCTCACCGAAGAGAGACTGCAGTGAAGTGAGTATTTGTGACATAAGCCAGGCCCCGGCCGGTTCATGCCTTCACGCTATCCGTCTCTCAGGCCACTGTGAACCAATCGGAGCGAGCCATGTTTACAGCTGATCCACCCCCGGCTGTCCCCTTCGTTTTGCTTCATGCAGCCTAATGTACAGTCTTTTTTAAATGAGTCAATAAATATTGTTTTATATGCAGCCACTTGTCAGTCCTAGTATTTTTGTATAAAGTCGGAATTAATGGCTCTATTAATGGTTAATAAATCAGTCCAAAGTGCTTAAAAGATCAGTTATAAGCAATTAATAAAACAAGGCTTTGGTAGGTCATACAAAATGCCTTTGCTTGCTTTTTTCTATTTTGTTATAAATGTTTATCTGTTTGATTGTTAATACATGCTTAATACAGGGATTATGGTTCTATCTTATTTTCACATTGTCGTCATTTTTAAAGATGATAACATATGGATTTTTGACAGAAGTCAATCTAAACATTGTCTATGGTAAACTTTGAATGTTTATGCTTCATTTTTAGGTCAGTGCCCGTATCCGTAGCAATTGCACATGTAGTTAGGGAACAAACAAACATTTCAGTAGTATCCGAAATGGCATAACATTGATTACATAGCTGTAGGGGAAATTAGACATAGGCCTACACCTTCCTCTCTTCCTAGAGTGTCTAGGTCCTACTTTATATAAGATATATATTTTTGGTAGCATAAAGTTTAGAATTGATGTTTTATACATAGAGTAGCTGACCTGAGAAGTTTTTACCTCTTCAGAAAGCAATTAGTTACAACTTAGAAACATTTGTAAAAGGTGACAAATTTGTCTAGGTACTGGATGTAGCTTTAATTTAGCTGGGAGTGGGTGCATTAACCATAGACAGCATATAAAAGGCATTAACAGAATAAGTACTGTGTGGTATTGTTTGGGCTGACTACTCAAGAGTCTTGCTCTTGTTACTACCTTTCAGAAGAAAAAAGGCACTTATGATGCATTATGTAAGGGATTTTAGCCATATCACTTTTCAGCTTTCCAACAGGTTATTTCTCTCTGTACCTTTCTGTAATCAAGGGCCTTTCCACAGACTCCAGATCAGTGTGGACAGGTCACACTGATCCTACTTAAGCAGGCTGAGCTGACAAAAGCCATCATTTGAAATGACAATTAAGGACACTTCAGTCTGGCTAGTTTTTTTTTTCAAGAGATGCTTCCACATATTAGGGATGTGATTTAGTTGGTCAGTCCACTTCTTTGGTCCACACCGTGACCACACATATCTCAACATCTAAGGGAGAGATTGCCATGAAATGAAATTACTCCTGACGTTCCCTCTGGCGCCACCACAAGGTTGAGTAAAATATATCTAGAAAACTAATGGCTAGGTTGAAATTATATTTGGTTAAAACATTTAATTCTTGTTCTCAACATTCAATGGGGTGCAGTTATCAGATGGATACAAATATTCAGTGCAGTACTTTATATTATAACTGATAAGGTAATGATTTGACTATCAACGGCCCTCAGTTGTATCTGGTGCCAATAACGATATCAATATTCAAAAGTTTGAAAAATGTGATATCAGCAAATTTTCATTCTTTTATAAACAAGATTAGCATCATACATTAAAAGGCCTTACAATTCTTTTAACATTATAATTAAACATGTATTTAACTAGGTAGGGTGTGAGACATTTAACAGTTAAAAAAATAATACTTGAAGCTCCCCCTCATAATAAACTATGCAGAATTGTGATTTTCTCATCTAGCTCAAAGCTTTCTTTAACATACTATTGTATATGTGTACATGTTGGCCCATAAGTAACGAGACATATCACTAGAGAAGCAAACGTATAGGTTGAACATTTTCGCTAAAAACCACAATACTAAACAATTAAGCAGACGACACATGCTTGCACACAATAAATTGTAAATTTAATTCTTGCCTTTTAAAGTTGACCAAAAAACAGGATCCTGTGTTCCAAAAACTGCAGTCACTAAATACAGGATACCATACAAAACCTACAAAATGCAACAGTTACAAACATTTTGTCCAACGGATAACAATTGTACAGTATAAATGTATACAATACTGTTTTTATCTTTCTATTTGGCACTTGACCACAGGATGCTATTTTGTGTTTTTTTTTTAACAGAAATGTTACACCTGACTTTTTTTTTTTTTTTTTTATATAAAATCATAAAAATACAATAAAAGCAACACATTGTGCCAGTATCAATGCAGTAGTTGTGATTCTCGGTTTTGTTTCTTTGCATCTTTTTTTTAAATCTTTCTCTCTTCACAGAAAACAGCAGTTAGTAAAACATTCCTAGCTTTTCTAATTGGAAAAACAATGCGAGTCACATTCAGGGGGAGGGGAGTCACACACACAGTCAGGGTTACGGTATTTGTATCGATCTTGAACATTTATGACCGATACCCAGCCCTATACACACACCGTGATCGAACAGAGGGGGAGAAGATGAGACCAAAACATGTCAACCCCAATCCTTCCCTTTGAATTCAGCCAAACAGTTTGTGGTAGGTAGGTAGGTAACTTTATTTATACCCGAGGGTAGATTCATTGTGTTAGCGGGATGCTAGCAATGATGCTGGTGTGTGACCCCATAGCATGTCATTCCTCTTTAAGAAACACTGTAAACTAGGCTTACACAATGTTTCTTTAAGAGTGTAATCAGCATTGGGTGTATGCGTTGACCCTGTGACAGATACAATTGGATGATTTGAACTGAAACAGGGAAATAGCTCTCAGCTCTGACTACCCAGCCTCCCTATTAAAAAGTGTGTCTTTACTCTTTCTGTGTATGGATTGTTGTGTGCTGGTCTCCCTACAATACCATTGTATGTGTGAGCTTTGGCAGTACATACGCTGACGATAACACTGAGTACTGGTAGCACTTACCATGACAATACTAACATACAGAAGCCAGCTCCGAGCTGGATGCGCGGCCCACTGATATCCACAAACGTACGTAGAAACATGCGCGTAAGTCACATGCATTCGTATTGTTTGTTACTTAGTCCGTGCACCCACCTACCCAACCCATTCAACATGCAGCAATTCAAAAAAAAACATCTAAAAGTGAGCGTGAAGAAGAAGTGTGCCTTTGTTCTCCACAAAGCAAACGTGACAAATAAAAACTGCGTTGATAAAAACAGCTTAAATAAACAAACTTTTTTTTTGTCTATTATTTCCCAACATTTGTTATATGAACCGAGCGATCCGGAGTATCTGAACGTGCTTTACAAATCTTGGTGCACTTTTAATATATCTACACTGTACTCAAATACTTTTAAAAGACTAGTCTATTCTCCTGTGAGCAGAGCGCAATGACACACCTCTCTCTGATATGAAAAACCACTGGAACAGATGATGGATAAAAAAGGATGCGTTTCATCCTTCGTTTACGTCAGTGAGAGTTCACAAAATCAAACTACTGCTTGGGGCTGCAATGATTACACCTTCATGTAATTATTCTTTTTTTCTTTTTGGCCCCGGCACAAAAAATATGAAACACAGTCTATCAAGTTTTGCAAAAATACACGTACAGTACACATTCGCACAGTAGAAAAAGAGGGAAACTAAAAGCAGTACTCGCTCAGCGTGAGGTAAAAAACCTCACCAGTCCAGGTTTTAATAATCCCACCTACAACGTGTCCTGCTATTCAACACCATCATCTCTCTCTCTCTCTCTCTCTCTCTAGTCTCATGCACACACTCTGTCTATGGGACACATTAGAGTGACAGAGGCTCTGTGTTGCCCCGGCCTGAGCCTCGGAGGACACACAGAGAGCCAAGCACAGACACTGATACAGAGATTTTAACCAGATATATACACACACACAACCTACTGTGGACCTTCTTTACACTGGGACAGGCCTGTAGCAGGAACTGAGGGATCCTGGGTCAAATACAATCAGAAGGTTTGGGAAAAAGTCTTCAAGTTGAGTCTGTGTTTGGAGGGTTTAAATAAACAGCTTAAGGGGAGGGGGTGGTGGTAGGGGGGTCAAGTGGAGAATGTGGCTCCTGTTCCTGTCTTAGAAGTCCTCAGTGGCCCAGTGAAGGCCTGTCTTCTTCATCATCAGTCTGCTCCTTAGTGGAGGGTTATGGGCATTCAGAGTCACCCAAACAAGCACTGCAGGGAGACAGGCGGAAAGGACAGTCAGGTTAGCAAGGGCTGCGATTACAAGTGTAGTCACTATCATCGGTTGGTGATTAAATATACACTCTGTTGCCTTTCCTGGTTTGGGGAATGATTGTAGAATAGAAAAGAGAACGGGGGCAGCGAGGTCTTCTACACATACATCCAGGGGTAAGACTAGGCTGGGTGTAAAATGATCCTTAAGCCCTACGTAGAATGTATGCCTGTTGCACCATATGGGCGTAGTGCTACGTGTGAGACTAAGTCTTACACCTAGGCCCTGTTTCCACCTGGGATTATGATGTGATTTTGGTAATCCGATCAAAGGTGGTCAGCTCTCAATCCGTGTGTTCACACTTGTCTTTTCACATGTGACTTCTATGTCTACTTGTGATCGGATTACAACCCGCTCTGTATGTAAATCAACACGTACATCATTTCCGTTTGCATTGGTGTTTTTAACCGGTGGGGTTCAAACAAGTTAACATACAGGGCTGTACAGTGCCACAGTTTTAATCGCATTTGCTATTAAAATGCATTACGTCCGAAGATAATTACAAGTCTAGGTTGACGAGATAGGCTACTGTCTCATAGACAAGGAGGAGCGATGCACAACACTGCTTAGAAGGCTCTACATTAACACTCGCCAAATGCGGGTAATATCATATAAAATATAAAAGTAAAAACTCTTAGGCGAGTAAGGTAGTACGCCTCTTTGGCTGGTGAAAGATGTGTGTTCGCCGGGCGGCTTTTCTAACGTCTGCTACACTCTTGTCACCACCACCAGTACACGGCTTTCTGTATGCAGTTAAGTTACTGCTTGTGCGAACATATCTCCTGTGCACCTTCACATTAAAAGCCTGTTACTAGCCAAACGCGAGTTGACTTTTATTTTTAAGCAGATAAGAACAGGAAGTCGCTGCCTTGCAGCGCACCAGTCAATAGCAGCGATTTCCGTGTTTTCAGATTTACGCAGTGAAATGAAAACAGAGGACAGAATGTGAGATGTTCCAATGAATTAATAAGTTATGGAACGGAGCGCTGTTCCAGGCACTACAGCTGATGATACTACAGCTTCCCTTTATGCTAGTTAATCTCATCAAAATACAGTGACATATGTTGAACATAAGCAGAAGCACAACATACAGGGAGATATGTGGAGCAACATGGCTAGGTTTGATAATAGATAAGTATAAATAGTCACAAAGACAGAGATCTGGTGGAAGAGACCTCCCACATCCTGCACAGTGCACCCAGCCTCTGAACTGCTTCCCTCTGGCTGGGTCTTCACTGCCAAGGAGGTACCACAGCTGGAGGAGAAGCACCTTTTATTCATGAGGCTGAACCTCCCCCTTACCTACCAATGGCTGTGTCAAACTGTGCCTATCCGGCTAACTCTGTGAGCTGTAGTGCAGGTGGAGAGTGTGAGGCTTACATGTGTTGTTGCTGCCTCAGCCTTAGAACTGTCCAGCACTGCTGGGGTCACACTGCAACAGGCGCACGATGGAGGGGTCGCTCTTTGCTCCTTTGATGAACTCCTCCAGAGACAGTTTACCTACAACACAAGCAACGCCAAATCATATTATATATATTATATAATAATTAAGAGAAATGATGTGTGTCATTGATATGTCAGTGCATAGCAGGTAACTACAGAAGAGTATTAGGGCCGAGAATAAAATGATGCATCTTTACTACAATCTCATTTCTACCAAAAGTAGACGTCCTCTGAGCTCGACTAGCACTGCACTGAATAAGAGTGAAGGTACTGAATCTTTTTGTGCTTCAGTGTTGAATGTATTAGATGCCGCTCTCGTATCACAGCCAGCTGCGCATAGAGAGCTCTTATTAGTCTTGCTTAGAGGACAATTTGTTTGGCTAAAATGAGGCCATTACAACATCTTCCCAACTTCACCACAGTTTATTTTCAATCTCAACAATTTGACTTTATTCACAAAGTGCATAATGAAAAAAGATCACATGATGTGGCCCTTATACTCTTCTGTAGAAAACAGTAAAGGGTCTCAAAATATTTATTTTAGCAATATACTTCTATAATAAATATGAAAAGAGAACAGCAACTGGTCTGTAGGGCCCAGGGCTGTAAAGGAAATATACAGTACATGTACAAAATATATCCTACATACTTCTATAGTACACAGCATGCGTTGCACTGCATTTCAACACATGCAAATCAGAGTATTTACTAACACTGACAGAACTATGCCTCATACCAGCGCTCCACTCAACCTGTTCATGTCGGATCAGGCTGTATTATGAGCATTAAATAACCTGTTTTTTAATAACCTTTCTCCTCAGTAAACGTTTTTGAAATCATTTTAGTAAAATGCTAATGACAAAACACACATTTCAAAGTGAATGTGAACGATTCTTTGTGATTGTTCTCACTTTAAAGCCTCTTGAACCAGAGCATCCTAATGCTGCTCCACTTTTCACCAACAGGTGGCAGTGTTGAGGTGACTCTCCTTCATGTCCACCCTGGCTATAGTCTGACTCCTGTTGCCTTTGTACCAGATGCTTAGAAGACAGCACAGTTCCTTGTCCAGGTATCTTTCTACACTTTTTTCCGCCTCCTAACAAGCTGTAACATTACCCTCACTTTTTCCTCACAGCTGTATATATATGCACTCTCTTGACTAGAATGGCAGGCGAGTTGTGAATGTGTTGGTCAATGGATGGCTACTTGAGGCTGGAGGGCTCTGTGAGTGCCTCTGTAGTGGAAAACCAGGCCGGCTTTGCACAATAACAACAGCTGCTGGAAAGCTAGCCAGGTGGCGGTGACAAGCTGTTCAATACATCTGCAATGTAAATGCCAGTTCTGACCCATTTCCTTTCAAATCCACCAATCCACCAGTCAATGGTATACTGTACATCCATAGCATTTTGTAGTTCTTCGTAATGCAGCAAAAGGACAAGGTTTTAATGATACATTATCCAAACAGAATCAATGTGGGCTGGACGCAGAGTTTTTTCTTCTTCTTTCTTTCTTGGTACTGAATGACACTGAGTTACAGCTGGTGCACGCACGCACGCACGCGCACACGCACACACACACATTTTAAAGAAGCATCGGGTGAGGTGAGGTTGTCCTACCGTCTCTGTTGGTGTCCATCTGCTTGAAGATCTTCTCTGTCCTCTTCTCCGGTGTGGACTCGTCCTCAGGCATCTTCATCACAGAGGAAACCATCTTATAGATGGCCTACAGAGAGACACAGGAGAGCTCACATGATCAGTGATCGACCCATTGACTCAAGGTATTCTGGCACCACCAGCTAACACCTCTAGGGATGTCACGGCTCTGCATTGGTTCATGTACTGGCACCTGTGCTCTTCTTCTAGCCACGAGTATAAAAACGATATACATCACTGTGTGGATCATTTTTATCTAAGGAAATACAGACTGGGATCACTTAGGAACTATATAATGTGTAAAATACATAATAACTATAGGTTACCATGGAAATATATTTTACATATATAGCCTATTGTGTTTTCATCACTTCCGAGGACATTACATAGAGTTCCATTCATTTCCTGGAGACTTGCCCTAACAATAACCACGACTTGCCTAACCCTAACCTTAACCTAAACCTAAACCTAAAGTCTACCCTTACCTTAAAGCAAGTCTTCACCCAAAAATATCATTATTATGTTATGGGGACTTTCATTTTGTCCCCAAAAGGAAGGCACGTCCCCCCAATATCACTGTGTAAACAGAAACATGTCCCCACAACATAAGTAATACTAGCTATCATGGACACACCCACCCACACACACACACACACACACACACACACACACACACACACACACACACACACACACACACACACACACACACACACACACACACACACACACACACACACACACACACACACACACACACACACACACACACACACACACACACACACACACTATATGACATTTCTATATTTTTGCGAACCTTGTGTGCCTCCATAGCTAACAGAAAACACAATTTTCTGGATGTTCAGTAAGAGCATAAATACATCAAAAGACCCAGGAAAGAAACACAGTGGAGGCTGCCACACACAGGCTCCTATGTAACACATGCCTCTGTGATATCTCAATTACTGATGAAAGTTACATTTATTCTGCCGTGTCACAACAAAGACAAACACACAGGTGAGACAATACACACATCCAGATGAGAACGTGTGTTCCCTGATTACATTATGGTTAAAGTCGGAAGGCGTTGAGACAAACACACAGACATTACAGTACAGAATCCCTCACAGACTATTTATCAGTGTTGTGTCTCCCTTGCTCTGTGTTGCATTGCAGGCTGTTTGGCGGGTAAACAGTGAAAATCCCAGCCCACTCTCTCAGTCTCTAATAAGGAGGCGTGTTTGAGGGCAATGGGAGCTGACATGTGAACAGAGGAGGGCTGCTGGTGATTACAGAGAAGAAGCCAGAGCTTTAAATAGGTGCTGGTGAGGCCATCTAGTCCTAGTACACATTAGCAAGGCAGTGGAGCTGAGGGACACTTCATTAGGACTGGGGTCAGTTATTTATCCAAATCCTTCAGAACTACAGTGAGCATTAAGGACATTGAGCCAATATAACATGTTGGGGATCCGGCTGTTAGTCTAATCCAGAGCAAACACATGGGAGAACATGTCTTAATCCAAGGAATGACAAGCAGCCAATAAGAAGGGAAGCGATCTGGAGCTGATAACGCTCTCAATATTACTGACTACACACAGGGCTCTGAGAGCAGACACAACCAAATAGTTCCATTGTTGCCCAAAAAATATGAACACACATCGGTGAGTCACACTGGCTGACAACAGCATTACAAAACATATTAGGTAAGAACTTTGGAACCCTTTCCAATTCTTTCATTCTTCAAACATTCATTTTTATGTGAGCAGGCAATTACAATGAATCACTTATCAACTCGTTCAGACAAGATTCATGTTCAGTTTTATAGAACTTTAAATCATGGTATATTATAAATGGTCTCTGGTAACCTTATGTAAGGCGGTTAGTTTCTGTTACCAATGTTACAGTCTACAAAAGCAGAAAGCAATATTTTGAGCAGCTATTGCGTGCTGAGCATATTGTTGGTGATAATAAGCAGAGCTTGATAGTAAGGTCTACACCATAGTGGGGTAGAGATCACTTGACTCAAGTCAGAACCATGACAACAAGAAATCTTGACTCAGGAAATGATTCAAGCAATAAAAGCTGAAAATAGTCCAAAACAACTTCCTTCTTTTTGTTTCACTCTGGCTAAAAACGACAGTGACCAGTCAGCCTTATAAAAGAATGTATGTTTTCAGTGGAAACATGCTACAGATAATAAATGACACACTGGGATCATTCCTCTCCCTGTATCCAAACACCACCACTTTTGTCTTAATTGGTCGTGGTGGGTCTGCATTCTTTTTCTCTTTCACACATGACAACCTGCCAGCTGCTGTCTCCACCTCCCCTCTCACCTCTTAACACAAGTATGGCTCACAGAGAATACACAGGAGAAAGTACACAGTTCTTTTCATAGCCTTTCATCAGGCAGCCTCCAGACAATAGCACCACACCGCCTCCCGCGGAGATGGAAACAGCCTGTGTTACGGTTAAGTGAGGATATACAGAGGGGTGAGAATGATGCATAGCTACTGAGCCGCAGCTGTGGACTAGGCTATTACCTGGACACTTATGGATGAGAGTGAGAAAGGAAAGCAACATCAAGTAAAGGTAATGGAGCAGATAGAAGGGCAGAGTTTAAAGCATCTGGAAACAAAGCTGGTCTAAAATAAGTAGAAAATAAATACATGATATGGAAGTTGGGTTTCTTAATAAATACGCTTTTACAAACATCTGACTGAAAACTAATATTCACAAATATTATAAAACCTCCTTTTTATAGAATGTTCGTGCACATAACCGCCCTGATTTCAAAGTTAGAAGGATTCTTTTTGATTTGGGTTTCCAGGGGCTTTAAGAGAGAGAGGGAAAGGAAGAGGGTGAGGGAAGGGCTCCACTTATTTGCTCCGACAGAGCCAGCTGAGCACCGTGTGGTAATGAGCACACATACACATCACGGGCATCACGAGTCTTGTTGCCCGTGACTACTTTAACTCCCTCAACAGCGATCTATCTGTCTGTCTGTCTGTCTGTCTGTCTGTCTGTCTGTCTGTCTGTCTGTCTATTCTGTTTTCCATCAAATTAAACGACCAGTATGAATGCTCTATCCCTCCCCTTTTTGTTTGCCAATTGAGACAATGAATTCCCTGTGCTCCTGACGATAGCGCCACATGTCAGATGAAAAGGTAGACAGAGGTTAGACAATCAGCTATTGAGGAATGGATGAGACTCTCATGTTTCTCCCCGTGTTCAGATACAGTCATTATCTGAAGAAGAAGAGCCAGGTTACTAGCTGCCATCCTTCTCATTCAATTACCCCCACAGCAAGGCTAATTATGAGCATCAGCAGCATTTATACACACTGCAGGAGAGAGCATAGATAGCTGGAGTGACACGCAGGCTAACAGTCACTACAGCAAATGGAGGCAAACGTGAACAGTTAACATGGAGATGACTGGAGCATTTTAAGTGCTGGCCACAATAATAGTGGTGTTCTGGACCACGTCCGTGACAGAGACAAAATACATGTGGATAATTGGCTTTTAAATGGTTAAAATAGCTATAAATGTCTCTACTGAACAACAATAAAGGCTGTATGGTCGAGAAAAGGAATATTACTAATATATATAGGTTCAAGGTTCAAAGTTTTTATTAAATGTCAGATGAATGCAAATTTTTATACAGCATATGAGGTAGTGGTTTAAAAACACACGACAATACAAGACAACAATGGACACAAAACACAACAGTATGTACACAAGCCTGAGGAGACATAAAGTGCTTCAAAATCAAATCAGCATCAGCAACATTTACCTGCTGCTGGACTCATTGATTGCCCTAATGGATGCAGGGACAAAAGAATACTTGTATTTGTTTTTGGTGATCTTAGGGACACACAGACAAAGGCCAGATGGCAACAACATGTACTCTGAGTTGAGTGGATGGGCACTGTCTTGTCGAATGGGAAAAGCTTTCTTGAGCAGCTGTCTGCTGTAAAAGGGATCGAGGCTCTCAATGGATGCCAGTAATTTTAGAGGAAGTTTTAACAATTTTCCCAAGAGAATTTTTATCCTGGATAGAGAGGTTACCGTAGCAGCAGATGACAGAGAAGGAGATGACAGAATGTATATACGCACAGTAAAACAGTTTCAACAGGCTTTTGTCAACATTGAATCCAGCTAAGTTCCTAAGGCAGTAAAGGCGTTGCTGGCCCTTCTTGCACAGCATGTCCGTGTTCACATCAAATTTCATGTTATTATGGATGATATATAAAGATTGGTTCATACTTCAGCACTCACGCAGACCTGTATGCTCTTAAAAACATATTACAAGAGCACATCTGCATTCACACAAGTTCCAAATTTGCGCACAGGAAACAAGACAGCGAACCAAATGCTAATACATACATACATACTAAATAAATGAGACATCAGTGATAACACTGAAGCTCCTGAATGTTATGTTGCTCTTAGGGTGAGGCAGTCGGTAGAGGAATGTCTGAGCTGCTTTGCGTAGCTTGCTACCATCACAACTAGCACCCAGATATGCAGCCGAAAATGGCAGAAGCCAGGCTTTATGAGAGCCACCTGTCAATTTGCCCCGTGATACCACTGACAGCAGACACTGTGATCACATTAAGCTGCAGACTTCACTCTGAGACCTTGAGCTCAGGCATGATTTGAACTTCAGGAGTTACTTGCAGAAGTCAGCGCCACCTGAAAACTTTTCTCTGAAGGCCGCCTGAGGTGATGGCTTTGAAGCAGGGGAGTCAAGCGGCTGAATGCAGGGAGGCAGTACATACATAGATAGATGAGTACTCTCTGTGTGTATGTGTGTGTGTGTGTGTGTGTGTGAGTGTGTATAAAATGCTTCTCAGAGTGTGTGAGAACGAGAGAGACAAACCGAGATGGCCCTGGGCTCTTTCTCAAACTGCATTTGAGCCACGAGGAATGGCTCTGCCTGATCTAATATGTAGCATACAGAGCTCCTGCTTACACACTATAAAAAGGTTCAATCAAATTTGGGTTTAGAACTACATACAACACAGCTTTTTTGTAAGCATTTTGTAAGCTAAACAATCCCATGGACTCATACTAATCCTGTCATTAAGTCAACTATTATATTATATTATATACTAGTATATTTACTTGAATTGACTGCAGACAGCCGAGCATGAGCCACTGAGTCATAGCTTTCTATTCAGTGTTTATGTGTGTTTATGTCGTCAAGATGTATAAAGAAGTGACAAGCTGAAGTCTGAGTCACTGTGGTCTAAATTGACCCTGAAGAGATGATATGTGGGCGCATGTCAAGCATTATAAAAAGAAAATGTATTCGACTGGCCTTGGCTAAGGAAGGAATCGGAGAAAATGGCTCGATTAGCACAACTCTACAGCTCCTGTACCTGTAGCATGAGTGAAGCAGAGTGCGCTGAAAAAACAAAATACATCTAAATATTATAATTACAAACCAAAGTTCTGTGATGAACAACACGAGAGCAGTTGTTCTCAGATGTACACAGGTTTTAAGTGCTTTTCAGCTCAGTGGTTTATTTCACGGCCTGCAATTCCACTGTTTTGGTTCACTCCTACTGCTCTCATCGGCAGCGTTTGTCGATGCTGCAAGCACTTTTCAGCAAAAAAAAAACTCTGAAAATGGATATTCTATATTATTATTATATTATATACAGTATATTCAACACCTTCCCAGTGAATAGTTGGACTTTCATTGTTTAGGGGAAACAAACCTAAATTTGTCATATCGACATTATAGGGGGATTATATGTCAATGTTGTGTTTACGCTAACCAAAAGTGTCCAAAAAATGACTATTGTTTTTTTTTACTATTGTTTTAATTACTTAATAACTATTACAATCTCTAGCTGTGTTGCACCATTGTTGGAATAGAAACCGTTCTGCATTAGAGCAATGGTTCGCAGGCAGATGGGAGACAGTGAGCCGCTGGTACAAACAAAAAAATGTCTTTAGAATAAACTGTTTAAAACAAATGGCAGGGGGAGTAAACCAAGCAGAAGACATAAAAGCAGAGAGATAGATAGAGGCTGTGGGACCGAGCTAACAGTTGCTAACATCACCAAGCCTCAGCCTCCATCTATTTCACATGCAGGAGAGAATGTCACTTTGTGGTTAATGACCCTCTATGTCGAGAGCACACACACACACACACACACACACACACACACACACACACACACACACACACACACACACACACACACACACACACACACACACACACACACACACACACACACACACACACACACACACACACACACACACACACACACACACACACACACACACACACACACACACACACACTTGAATTACTCTGTGGCTTTTGGGGGTCTGATTTCAGACAACGGTGGCAGACTCAGGTGCACTTGTTGGTGCGTCCCTGCTGGTTCTGTGATGAGGTGTATTGATGCTGCACGGGGCCCATACTCTGGAGCAGAGTGGTGGAGAGAATGAAAGACTGCTGACATACATGACAGAGACTGTTGTCTCTACAATGAAGAAGTTTACTCAACGAGAGGTGAAAAAAGGTGAAAACTACAACTACCGCCTTGCAGTTATATGCCTCCGCAAAGCATAAAATTGCATAATGGTGAAAGTACAGTGGTGGTAGGCAATGATCTAAGAAGGTAAAGCTCCTAAGAAGATACAATGAGTAACCTTTGACCTCCAAAATCTATTCAGTTCATCTTTGAGTTAGTCGATATTGGTGCAAACACCCTCTAAGCGTTCTTGAGATATGGTATCAAAATACGCCAGGTTAGAATGTCCAAGGATTGTTTGGGGTGTGGGGTGGGTGGGGGTTATAAATGTTTGATGTTTGTTTGAAAAATAAATAAAATTCAATAAAAATTGTTTATGAAAAAAAAAAATGCCAGGCCAGGTCACAGTGACCTTTGACCTTTGTTCCTCTAATCAAAGTGTTAGTTTGAGCCAAATTTGACGAAATTCCCTCAAAGCGTTCATGACATATTGCGTTCAGAAGAATGGCATGGAGTACGTTTGGAATGACGTACGTAAGGACAACCCAAAAACATAAGAGGAAGCAAGACAAAAAGTGAGGGAAGTCCTTACAAATACCAACACACACCAATGTAAAGTGTGTGTGTGTGTGTGTGTGTGTGTGTGTGTGTGTGTGTGTGTGTGTGTGTGTGTGTGTGTGAGCATTTAGTCCGTTTACATGTGCAGGAAATGTCACCCGATGCTCCCCTTTTCCCCTTGTCCTTTTCTTTCTTTCTTGTTTTTAAATGAGCTGTGACGTGATGCACAGCCTAGACACAGTTTAAAGTTCTTATATAGTAAACTTAGAGCACAACTGTTCCACAGAGACAAAACAGGATTCAATCTTATGATAATCTGGAAATAAAATTTGACATCTCATTTAAAAATAAGCCGGGTTTCTCAAATTGGTCGGATTTAAAAATAACACATCTGTAATATTGTTTAACACACATAATTGCCTTCTGTGCGTTGACATTTACCTCCATTACCTTAAAGAATAACACAGGTAAGCATGCCGGGCTTTTAACACTGTCAGGGACTCATTATAAACATTTGCTCCTAATCTTTCCAGCATTAGGCTGTTCTTTGGCAGCTATAAAAGAAACCTGCTAAGCTTAAGAAAATATGCTAATGCTTGTACTAGATAAAACATGCTCACATAAACACAATAGACTTAATACAGTCTTAATAGAGGACGACAAGCTAACCTTTTAAACTGAGGAGCACATACAGTAAACAGTAGGTGTTTTAGCAGGCGTGTAAGTATGAGGCTAAGCTCTAGTTCCATTTGTGGCAGAGCAGATGGAAAATCTATCCCATCCCCTGAGAAAGATAAGAGTATTTTTAAGGAGAAAACCTAATGGATTCCTCACTGTTTCCAAAATGGCTTTCATTGGAAGGACAGGGAACATTTCCAATTCATCTTGATAACTAAATGCATCTTGTAGATACACTGACATTTCACTGCTGGCATTATAACAGAAAATCATTTGTTGAATGGAGGCGTCTGCATCATACTCCTCTGTGGAGGGAGCAGAGCTGTACGTCCTCATGTAGCACGGTCTTTTCAAGTGTCATAAAGAGTGTGTTATGGATACCGTGGCAGTGCTCTTAGTACAACAGTGTTTAACAGTCACTGTCCTGGCTAATGTAACAGTTGACAACACTTGATGTTCCCATGTGATGGAGCTTTTCTTAATGCTTGTGTAATTCTGTATTATTTCAGACACATCTGCTCTGTAGAAACTTTGGACTCTAATTTGTTGAAAAAATTGCTGGATTTTTCTGTTTTTTAAAAATAGATTCACATTTTACACACATTTAGTTAGATATTGCCAAATCTGCAGATTTCTTCAAGCATTTCTGAATAAGTGTAATAGAAAAAAACAATTGTTTTAATGTAAGTAACCAACTGGTTAAGTTTCACGATGATATCTATAAGTTAAAAATGGTACTTTATTTACCTGCAGTGTCTCGCCTTACAAGGTGGGTTACGCGATCTCCAGAGAAGGTTTGTTTATGTTTATACTAACCCGACCAGTACGCAAGATCGCTGTTTAAACACCCAACTTTTGGACGCTCAGGTGGCGTAGTGAATAGAGCGTGTACCATATTGGCTCCAGCCTTCGTTGCAGTGTTCGCGTGTTCGAATCCGACCAGTGGACCTTTACTGCATGTCATCCCCCCTCTCTCTCTGTCTCCCCATTTCAACTCTGTACTATTTAATAAAAAAAGCTTGAAAAATGCAAAAAAAAATGCAAAAAAAAATAAATAAACACCCAACTTTTTACATGGTGAGTAGATATTAGCTGATCTTGAAAAAAGTCTTCTGGATTAACATTGACTGAGTATGCCTTTAAGCTAAGCGGTTCAGCATGCTGTAATGCTTTGTCACTCACCTGTACGATCTCCAGCATCTCAGATTTGCTGATGTAGCCGTTTCCGTCCAGGTCGTACATACTAAAGGCCCACTTCAGCTTCTGCTCCAGCTTGCCCCGTGATGTCACACTGAGCGCTATGATAAACTCCCTGAAGTCTATTGTGCCGTCCCCGTTGGCGTCGAAGGTGCGGAAGACGTGCTCCGCAAACTTGGAGGCGTCTCCGTAGGGGAAGAAGTTCCCGTAGATCTTCTTGAACTCCTCCATGGAGAGGTTCCCACTTGGGCAGTCCCTCAGGAAGCCCTTGTACCACTCCTGGATCTCATGCTCCGTGAAGTCCGTGCTCTCCAGCAGGTCCTGCATCAACTCGGGACGCAGCTTGCTGTTCTGCTTCCCCATGGTCTGTCTGTCTGTCTTTATGTCTGTATGTCTGTCCGGTCCCCGTCAGTCGCTCAGGCTCACAGCTGGGGAATACAGGGAGGGAAAGGGAGAAGGTTTTGGTTTAGAAAAATTGTATAACAGTTTACAGACCATTTAAAGTATTCTATTGAGCTTTTTTAAATCTAGGCTGAAGGATAGACGTGAAAAGAATATAACATTCTGCTTTGCTCTCATGCAAATATACCACTATACTGTACATTTATATTTCAAGAAGGTCTTTCTTAAAGGTCACCTGTTATGCAAAATGCACTTTTTCAACATTAAAATGGGTCCCTGGTGTGTCTAGAGAAAAAAACAACCCTCTCTTTTTCTCCACCTCCACCTTTCTGGAAGCCTGTGTTCAAAAGTCAGATTTCTCTTTTTCCTTATGACATCATGAGGGGAGGAGCCACACCCCTTTTTATAACGAACTTAACGTAGTACTACATACACCTGTAATAAGCATCCCTGCAGCAAGGGCTTTTTTAGGCAGAGCTCAAGGAGGCCGGCTCTAAAACAGAGCGTTTCAGACAGAGGCTTAAAAGAGGACATTCAGTACCAATGACACTTAGAAATAGGAAGGGGTTTTTGAAACCACCATGAAAACAGTTTCTAGTAGAAACCCAAATTGCAATTTAGTAACTGAAAGTGAGCATAATATGTGACCTTTAACATTATTAGCTATTCTGACATTGAGTGTCCGGTTCTCTCTGCCCTGCTGCGCCTGCATTTACTGCTCATATTACTGGTATAATGAAAAGAATAGGAATAACTGGGACATTCAGATGTGTCCTTTCTGTGGTTAAAAACTGATTACCTTTGAATTGTACAAAGGACCGGCTGTACCAGGCAAAGCCAAGGACACAGCTGTTGTGTCTGCAAGCGGCTTAACTGAGGTATGAAGCATACATGTCGGCAACCCTTCCTTTAGACTTTATCAGGACTAATATCACTCCCTTTTTTACAAACTCTTGGAACTTTCCATGGAAAACAGCAGTGTGTATTCTGAGTACACACTGCGCCATGAGCCCAATATAGGTTTAATAAGTCTATAAATCTCTCTACACACACTAAACACAGCTGCAATGGGAAAAAAGGTGGCGCAGTCAATCAGATTCATAACCTCTGGAAAAACAATTGAATTCTCTTCCTGGAGCTGCCATATCAAACACATCTTTGTATAGAATTTCTTTATGAACAGGATACAGCTTTATAATCAGTGTTTGCAGTCCATTTAAATGTTCATGTGAAGTGAGAAATATAACATTTTACTCACAAGGGTAATGCTTATGGGTCATCATCAACATGCAGATGAGCCTCTATAAAGGCCCATTTTATGGCTGTCTGACAATAAAAGTCATGATGCTCATAAAAGTGTTTGCTAGCTCTAGTTGCCATGTTGAATGGTGACTGAGAGCAGAGAAATTATAGGATGACTTGGATAGTAGGGTCATTAAACACCTCAATAAGACTTAAATTACTTAATGACATACTTATATACTTATGTCACGATGTTTCAAAGAGCCTTTGTCCTAGTTAGTTTATGACGCACACTTGGTGCATTCAAATGGAATGGTATCATTACATTTGATCAATAACTTATGTTCAAATCTATGATTCCATAGATGACCACTAACTGCAAAGTGACAAGGGAAGCCTAAACAGGGCAGAGCCAGTTCTGTGATTGGCCGTTGCTGCAGACTGAATTAGCCAACAGGTGATCGTTTGGAAGAATTGTAACGCAAAGTAAAAAAATATACATAAAAAAATGTAGATAATATTTTAAAATATTAGTTTGAGATTGGGTTATTTTGCAATGGTATAATTATTGTAGATATTGTCTGTATGATTATTGATGTCAATATCTTATTTATGTCATATTGGCCACTTTGGGTTTCCCCAGACTTGATCTCTCCAAAAAAGGAAAAAGTTAGAGAATAGAGATATAGACAGCGAGGCGAAACGTGACAAGACAGTGTAGGAGTTGAGCGTGTTTTTTTATCTGTCCTTTTGGTGACACAAACAGGAAGTGCCTGCTGCTGCTCTCAGTGAGATTGTGCTCTCAATACACTAACCATGCTCTCTCTGTGTATGGGAGTATTTATACACGCTCATATTTTGGTATGCGTGTTATCATAAGTCTTTATGCACTCAAAATTGAATTACAGATGTAATGTTTTTCCTCAAGTTTGAGAAAATTACATACTCTTTAAGGGGTTCCAACTATACATTTGTCACAAAATGGCAGCCATTTATTTCATTTTTTGATGCCCTACAAAGGCTTCCTTCAGGTGGAGGGCTGTTACTTGAAGGGTCAAATGATCACCTCTTATTAGGTTAAAGCTGGGGTGGAGGATTTGGGGAGAAAATAGCAGATGGGATAGAGATTGGAGTCCAAATACCTCAACCGCTCCACTTGTTCTCTTTGTTCCCTCCCCTATGGTCCCTCCCTGACATGCTCTACACCAACAAAGTCGTGCCAAAGTGAATGGACAGTCCCAACAGCCAATAAGAACAGAGAATCAGATTTTTTTTTTTTTAAAGAATCGGAGCCTCGCTCTGATTGGTCAAAGTGTACCGCTCATGTTAATTTTGACCAATCAGAAATCACATACCCCAGCTTTAATGCTAAGTGATTTTTAGCGATTTGCCACTTTGTTTTATTTATTGATTGAATTAGTTTTATGTCTTGGTTTTATATCTCTTCCCCATACTCATTGTAGTATGTGCCTTGAATCTTGATTTTATGTCAACTTTATATTGAGTTAGAGAAATGGTTGTTCTGTAACATGTTTTGACTTGTGTCCTTTGACTGTATTGATGCACTGTGTAGCATTAATTCTACCATGCCTTGGTGGTTGTGACAGCTGTGACGTTTGCGATTTATTTATTTTAGCACTTTCTATTTTTGTCAGCTATTCTTGTTGCTCTTTTTTTCTCCGTTGGGGCCTGTTGTTCTGTGTATTGTCCTTTCTAAACTGAAAAAAAAACATCCAATAAAAAGTATTGAATTACAAGCCTGCACATGCACTTATTTAATTGTATGCATTCATGTCCAGTATGTGTTTCAGTCCCGTGAAATGCCCCGTTAGCCTCGCCTTGGCCTTCACTCTGTAACGTCTGAGGAAGTGAGTCACTTGTGTACTCGAAACCTCCTAGCGAGGTCCTTGAACACAAATGCCCTAGGACACCATAGGAAATGACAAAGACAGACGTTTTTCTTTCACATGGATGGGGAGGGTGTAGTTGAGTATGGCAGATACTAGGAAAAAAAAGAAAGACTTGCACTCAAGGTTCAACCAAGGCTACTTTACCACTTAGAATGAATTCCACAATGTAAGCAAGGATATATTTGAGAAGCGATAACTTATCAGAATGTTGAATTATCCACTGTGAGTCATAGCCTGCTGGAAAAAGCTCTGTCACAGTAAAAATAACCAGCCAGGTGGTTAATGTTACAGAAGAGCTGGTGATGTGAATGGGTCTGGTGACTGGGTTAGACACAGTCCCAATCCAGTGGAGCAATCACAGTCGTGCGTGGATAATTTGAAGATTGTTTGTTGTTGTTGTTGTTGCATGGAATTATTTTTTGACACCCTGCTTTGTTTACTCCTACCCCAGCCTTTTGTTTGCACAGCCATACTGAGCAAAGGCTCAACATTCAAACAGCAGCTTATTGAAAATGTGGAATGGAGCGATAACCCTACTGGAGTAGATTTAACAGGCTATGCAGGCTATATATACTTGTACTTCAAAAAATAAATAGATAACCTAGGGACTGGAATCCAGAGTAACAGAAGGGGAGGCTCACATCCTCTTCATTCATGAGTATGAACCAAATGTTGTGGAAATTCATCCAATAGTTTTCCTCAAAAGCACACATGTTAACCTCACCACTAGTGAAAAAACCTTGATCACCAAAGTCAATGGGATAGAAACGCTTTTTTCTATTGGCAAACGATCCAATAAATGATACCCCAACCCAAATTTGGATTCTAATCTTGTTCTGAATAAGAAACAATGAGTTCTAGTCTCTTCACTAAGTACTTCACAGAATGTGTGGATGGTATTCAGACCACTTATTTCATCGATACTTTAAAAGCGTTTTATCTCGAGTGTACCCTGATTCACTTTGCATTTAGTCTTCTTTTGCCAGATGCCTTTTCATTTCAAGGCCAGGCTAAAGAACAAATCAGACACCAAAATGTAAGTCCTTCAACAATAAATGACATAGCTCGTACAAGGCTTTTGAAAACTGAAATAAATAAATAAAACATAAAGAAATGTTCTTGGTACAAGTAGTATCAGGATTTATCAATGTCCTCAGTCCCATAATCGCGGTTGAAAGTGCACCACTTAAGGTTTGGGCGAGAATGTATAAAAAAAACCTCAACTTGTCTCTACGCCATGACAACTTTTAAAGCTGCACCCTGGGCAGCTCGACCCTCAGAGTGATTACACTTGATTCTTTGGTCAGGCCATTCACTAATGGAATCCACATCCATGACCCTGTTCACTCCTAGAGACCAAACACACACACACAGGCTTTAATCCTTGAGCCACTGTGCCCTGTCACCTGTTATAATACACTCTATTTCCAGTCTGTAACGTTTTGGAACCCCCCTGTTACTCCTGACGACATGCTCAGCCAACTGAGGATGCTGCTGGCAACCCACTTGTGTTATGACATGGATTATCATTTCAGCTGTTCGTCTGTGCGTTTGTGTGCTCATAACTCTATTCTCGTGAGAGCCAGGCTGTCTTAGTAATATTAGGCCTTTGGAATAAGTACATTTACTTAATTATGTCAAACATTATGTTAGAATGATGTTTGTTTTGTTGCAGTTTTTGGTTTTAATTTTTACATTTCGATCAAATTTGGTTTGCTTTATGTTGGAGTTATATACTGAGGAGATGAATGTAGGAAGGCAGACAGAAATATAAAGCTTTGTGTTTGATTGTTTGTCAATGTGCTGTAAAGTAACACAAGCTTGTATAATGTACTATGCTGTAAATTTGAGATTGACAGCAGCCGACATTTAAATGAGTAGGCACTGCTGAGTGACAGAAACATTTCTGTGGCTCACGCTTCAGAATAGGTGATAGGTGTAGGAAGCTACCTTCTCACAGTTGGATTGGGGGTGGAATGCTTAAACATTCTCATAACTATATCTCAAACTAACTTTCCACATCAACGGGCTAGTTGTGCTCAGATGGTTAAGTTGTTTCTAAATACAGCTACTTAGACCACTAGACCAATCTCTGATTGATTGATGATGGCTGTTTGCAGAACACATTGGGTGCATAATAGCATTTGGTTGTTACTTAAACAACATAAAACAGGAGCAAATTTTTTTTGACAAACACAGTCCAAATTTATGGTAGGAGCTTTGTGTGGCTGTTAGCATGCTATCATTGAACAGAAAGAAGAGCTGAAGCTGTAGGTCTATGCATTGAATAGTTCTTGAGAACATTTTACTCAAAACCTTAAATATCAACCTCCCAGTGTGGCTAGAGGAACAGTCAGGGGATCACAATCAGTAGGATTCATCTGGGGATGTTCAAAAGTCTCAGTTATTGAGATCATTCAGTCAGGACCAAAGTCATGGCCTGCCATAGACAATAGCATGGCTAATAAAACATAAAGAATGGAGGAGACTCGCCCTTATATACATGAGCATGTTTTATAGTATAACTAATGCTGCAACAAGAACAATTATGAACACGTTTCACAAAGGATCTTCACCACGACCAATCAAAGAGGAGATGAGCTGATGAATGAGGTACAAGTCTTGAAAACAAGGGTTTTATTCACCCAGGTGGATGAAGCAAAAGTTACCTTTAGAAAATTCTCATCTGGATGTATTTCATTTACAAATCACACATACACGTTCTTCTGGTCCTGGAATACTAAAGCCAACTTCTTAGACCTACTTTCCAAATGAGAAATTGCAGTGACTCTGAGGAGCAAGTACAACTGATGATGAAGAGAAATTTAAACTTGTTATTTTAGGTTATTTTTTAGGAAGACCTAAGAAAAGAAAATTCATTGTAGTCTAATTTCTTAGGTCTGAGGACAAGGAAGCACTGTTGAAGAGGTACAAAATTCTATCTCAACAAAGTTCTTAACATTTCCAAGACAAAAAGTGTTGTATTTGGATCAAGTGCGATACCATAGTCCTTGGGGTCATATTAGACAACAAAGCAAACTGAAGAAACTATTGCAGCAATGTGTTGAGGTCTAGCAAAGATTGTGCTAAACTATTACCACAACAATGCATTTCTCACATTGCTCAAAGATGACTTCTGACTCATTTGGATTACTGTCCACTATGTCAAATAAAGACTTGGGAAAAACTACATCAAGTCCAGAAAAAAAGCCGTACAATAGAACTGAATTGTAACAGAGAAGCTACAGTCATCAAAATGTGCATAACCTCAGAGTTGAGAGAGAGAGACTTGAGGGATTGACTATTTGGGAAAATGAATTGAATGTAACTATATCAGCAGAAGATTAAAACACATATGTATACCTGGAAAACAACAAAACTCTATATTCTGGAAGGGGTCTTCTTCTTACATCAAGTGGGATATTTCAAAACGTATTGAATAGGCCCATCATACACATCTCTCATATACGCCATGTCCAGTTTTAAAATATTTCCGGTAAAAAGCACGAGTTCCAATGTAATCTTTCCTTGGGTCCAGAACATATAATCTCAGGAAAAACTCCCATTGCATCGCTTACATCAGATAAAAAAACCTTTTGAGTTTAATAACTTATAAGGCCTTGCATGGTCTTGCACCACCCTACCCGACTGAGTTGTTTGCACCATATAGGCCCTACTATACATCACCTCACACTCTTCTATTATCTCTCAATGCTGCTCTCCTGGTAATTCCCACAATAAAGGAAAAAAAAACATTCACATTATAACAACCTAACCACTTCACATGCACACACGCTCACCAGTAAAGCCTGTTACATACTCCGCGAGAAGAAAGAACAAAGTTCTCGGTGACAGAGCTGCGAGAAGAAAATGACGTCATTTTCTTCTCTCAGCTCTTGTTTAGCTGTTCTCGCAGCTTGTTCTCGACACATCACCCGGGCCGAACTTTCTTCTCGCAGCTTGTCCGAGAACTATTGTGTGATTGGTCAGTCTGAAGTCAATGAGGAAAGCGAAGTGAAATCAGCTGGCGCTACTGAGTCAATTACCATGGTAATAATGCGCCGCGGTGAGTAGTTCGGCAGTTGAGTTCTCGTGAAGTATGTAATGTCAGACCAGAAAGAACTTCTCGCAGCTCTGTCACCGAGAACTTTGTTCTTTCTTCTCGCGGAGTATGTAACAGCCTTATAGCTGCGGGTATTCTCAAGCCAGTTCTGCTATACACAAAACACTTTCTATGTAAAACACACAAAGCCTGTGTCCCTCATCCTAGGCTGTGAGCACCGTGATTGTGTTGATGTCGTATGAATACATTTATGAGACAGCTCTCTCACACAGATAGGAGAGAGACTGATGCAGTGATGAAATCAGAACGAGACAAAATGTCAAAATGGTCATTTCCATTTGAACCTTTACTGACATAACCCTTGTTTTTTATTCTCTTTAATACATATCTTGCTCCCACTTTTTCTTCTCAACAAACCTTCCTTTCCCTCTCTATTCCATTCATAAAGTCCTTGTCTTTCTCCTCCTCCATGCCTGTTACCTGTTCCCATATTCTTCACCCTCTGTTTTATATCATCCTACTCGTGAACAATTTGCTCTTTCGTATGAAGCAATTTCACTGCAGTTACCATAGTAACCTTCGGCGAAAATCTCACAGCCATTGATGAGCTGTCTGGCTGAGTGCGCCGGGTTAGTTCACACACGCATGGGCACAAAAACACAAACACACACACACACACACACACACACACACACACACACACACACACACACACACACACACACACACACACACACACACACACACACACACACACACACACACACACACACACACACACACACACACACACTTCTTGATGTCAAATACACAGAATCAAAGAGGGTGGGATGTGTGTGTCTGTGTGTTAGGAGGGTGTATAGGTGGCTGCAGGTGTGTGAGGTGAGTAGCAAGTAGCCTTCAGTGATCAAACCAAATGTTAAAGGTCTACACTGCACGTGTTCCCTTATTTTAAGCAGTTACTCCAGAGACCATCCTTCTTACCTTAATCAATTCAATTCAATCATTAGTATATTTAACTGCAACTGAATTTGAGCATTGCTTACAGGTTGGCAGACTTTAAGAGTCTCCTATCGTATGCCAACTGAGTCAGTGGATTGTGGATGTTGAGTCAGACTGGTTTTTAAGTACAATAAAGGAAGAGAAAACCACACCAATGGAACAAGGGGCATATACACTACAGTGAGAAACACTATCTCCAGTATTACGTCTGACCAAATAAATATTCAAGCTTGCCCTCTTTCACCAGAAGAACACATTCAGTAGATCACCAGACCTGAAATATAAATGCACAAAGGAAAACAGATTAAACTAAGAACACAAGAACCCCTCACCCCGGCCTTTTGAAAACCCATAGCACCAGCTGTTGCAAATGGGTTAAAAGGGCTTAATGTCCAGCTGCAGGGAATTCCTGTCGAGTCAGGAGCTCAGATGGAGAAGACTAGTAGAACTGTGTGGATGTAAGAGTGAAACTAGGACAGTTTCACTCTTACGTTAAGGAAACCTCCAGATAATGTCAATGGATTTACAACTCAAAGTAATAATCACTTGTTATTAACTTTTTTAGATGGTAGCAAGTAGTTTAGATAGTTGGGCCCTCATGTCAATGGCTGCACGCAAAGATGGGCCCCCATGCTGACCTAATGAATTCACTTCATGTATCCCAGCATGCTAACACATCTTAGAGAAAATAACTAAATCCATTGCCCTCTGTAAAGCCTTTTAAAGTCCAGCTGGACACAGGGTTAACTCTGTTTAACTCTCGATCAGACTGGAACACTCACCAGTAAACTCTGCATACAGTCTAGGACGTTGAATCATGTATCAAAAGAAACCTCTGGTGTAACTTGTGATTTTGCATATAAATGTAGCAAGTCAATGGCAAGCTTTATTTACTGTGTCACAACAAGGTTTTACATTGAGCGTAGGTGGGCTAGAGCACATCGCTCCTTGAAGTACTTTGTATAACAAGTTGCTACATTATAATTTGCTGACCCTTTGTTTTAAGTAGTTGACCTTTTTGCGTCAAATGGTTGAGGGCCAATAAATGTATCCATATGCTCCTTATTAAACTGTTATTAACCCATACATCTTTTTCTACCCACTGTAAATAGCTGTTAATGGGAAGTGGTGATGCTGTCATTTCAATGAATAACACAAAAGTGGTTTGGGATGAAACCCATTATATGAGTGCACTGCCAACCACACGAAGGGAGTGATGGGCAACCATGAGGAAAGAGTTTTGGTATTGTGGGGAGTGAAAGAAAAAGAGAGGACAGATTAATGTAAAGAGAGGGAAAGATTCCAAGTAAAAGGGGATGGGGGAGTATCTTCTTCTGTACACTTAGGCAAAGCAGCTTGATTCTCCAGAACAATGGTCGGCATGGACAACAGAGAGGCGGGGGTGGGGAGGTGGGGCCAAGACGGACACAGAAAGACACACCCAAAAATAGAGATTAAAATAAAGGAGAAAAAAAGGAAAATGCTGATGAACGGATGATGACTGTGTCTGCCTACATCCTACTGGGCCCTAAGAGATACCCGCAAGTTCCCTTTTCCTGTCCCAGCAGGAAAGCCCTGGGACAATTCATGCCATTTATTGGTAATTCATCACACATGTCACACTGTTTAACCAGGATTATTAAGCACCATGGAACCACTGTATCAAGCTTTTTTTCTGGTACTTGTGCATGATTCCAAAAAATGCATTACTGAACCACAATAAGGGATTTTACCAAAGTTCTAAGCGAAAACAAGTCTTCCAGAGAGGCCTCCAAAAGGACAAAACTCTCCCCTCAAACTTAAAAAAAATGCTCTGCAACCGGGAGGCAAGATGGGGAGAGCAGAGACAGGCACTGGCAGGCAGCCAGGCAGTAGCTGGGTAGAGGGGTTGACCCAAGAGTGGGGCAGATGAGTTTGTACTACTTGGGGTAAAGCCAACCTTTCAAAGCTCTGACTCATTGATTCTTTGCCTTTTCTCCATTAGCAAAAAATTAAAATATTGTGCAAGTTTCCTCCTATCAAATCAACAGCAAACCTGAGAGAGCAGACAAACACTATAGTTGAAGTTGTGTCAGACTAACAAGGGTCGCTAGCTGATTAGTTCGAAGCTGCCCACGGTCGATATTCCGAGCCCTTTGTTTTACATTTAAATGGCCTCTTTAGCCTTCATTGGGTTACTATGGTAACAGGCCTGATAGAAGGAGGAGGGGAAGGCAACCAAACATTGTGACTATTGATTCAAGAGAAGAAGAGTAAACCAGGGAGAAGCACAAGATGACACACTTCGTCAGGTCAAATTCATCATCAGCCTTAAAGGTGCTGTAAGCGGAATGGTTCTTTTAGCTAACTTCCTGTCAGTTACTGCAGTTAGCAGTCCCCTCGCTCGTCCCTACGTCACCACATTAATGCACTGCGGTCTTCAAGCAGCAAGTTATCTAGCATCATCTCAGATCCATAAGTGTGATAAAACATGATAAAAACCATCAAAACAGACATTGGGAAGGATTTTTACCTGCTCCGCCATTGTAAGCGCATACACATTCACCCATCTGTTGCTCTGGCGTGCACCGGCAGTGAGACCATGGAGTGTATATACTAAGTGAGACGAGTGTCGGTTTGTAGCGTTCTCTCTTCTGATTGGATAAAAATTTCGGGATACTCCGATAAGGTTATTTGCCGATTACATGCAAAGCAGCTGACTGAGAGATCGGCTTTATGAAACGCGCACATTATGTAAGTGATCACTGTATGAATAAAGAGCGATTTTACACTTATATTAACATAAATAAACCGCTTACTTCATCTTTAAGTAAGTAATTTCACCCATGCTGAGATCTGGGGCTACTGTTGCCTGTACGTCTGTGTTATTAACCCTGATGGAGGAATAATTTGGAATAGGGATTATATAACATGTGTAATGGTTTTCATGGCTGGCTTTCAAGCATGAGATGTATCAATTTGTAAGGATCCAGGATAACAGTGGATTAGGCAACTTCTCCACTGAGTCCGATTTGACGACTCTTTAGTTTGGACAATCATGTGACTCAGCTCTGGTTGCATGACTGCGAGCAATCTCTCTTCTTCTTCACTTCCTCTTTGTCTAACAGAGAAAGGACCCCCACTATGTAATAGGTCACAACCAATTTGTCTGGCTCCCTGTCGGGGGTGCCCTGGTGGGAGCCCTCTGTCTGCCTTGACCTGGGTAATTGGATGGATGACTAACTCCTGGTTCCCAATAGATGTTTGTCTGTGTCTTGCTGTAGTTATTTTGGTTCTGTGATAGAGTTCGGTGGCTTCAAAAAACTTCACTTTAAAGCCTGTCGGTTTAGCACGTTCTCATCTTCATGGTTTTCATTGATTTTTTATTGATGCCATCTGGGTATGGAACACATCTGAAGTAAATATCACCCCACACTATGGGCACAATGAAGAAAACTGAAAACTTTCTGTGACTTTAAATGTTTAACACGCCAACTGCCTGTTTTGGTTATGCTTGGTCTGTTCAAAGTGAATTTTCCATAAAAACTGATGCCTGGTGATAAAAACAGAACTGCCTCCCACTCCCACTCCCAGTCACACACCTGCTGGATATAAATTTCCATTAGCATTGTGACAGATGAAGTGGGATGGCTGTAAAATGTGCCAAACGGCAAACTATAACTGATAAAAGATGTTTGAAGAGGTACTATAAGAGCAGCTGGAGAATGTATGGTTGTTTAAGAGGGCAAGGTCTAGTTATCAAGCCTTAACAGTGGATGCTTTATGAGAGACAAGGGTCAGAAAGAGAAATGTGCCTTGGGGTAGAGCCTGGGCCTGGAGATGGTTCCGATTGAAGAATGCCCCTAGGGAGGCAACGAAAGCTCACACTACTTCCTGTGGTCAAAGAAAAATATAGAAACAGGATTTAACATCACGGAAAATAGCAAACGGAACGGAAGTTGCATCAACGTGGAGGTTATGGGTCAGGATGAACCCAGGGAACTGGGATGTGTTTAACTGTGAACTCTTCTTTCTTCTGGGAGTGTTGAGATTATGACTGAGTATGTAGACAGGCAGGCAGTTTGAATGAGTCATTTCCTGTGCTTACGTCCGAGTCTGTGTACTTGTGTACAGCTGGAAGTGCGTGCTGCTGTCTTGTAAAAAAAACCCTAAGCACAGTGATTTAATTGTAATGGGAGCAGCCGCAGCACCAGCTTCTTGTTTCATACGTAGAAGCGGAAATAGGTAGTTAGGATGCACAGCAAGCAATATGGTTAGGTAGACTAGACATGAGAAAAAGAAGCCAATATACTGTAGGAATACAGTGGGTGGGTGAACAATTGCAATGACAGTTTAAAAACACTATATGAGAGACTGATGCAGGTGTGGCTTCATTTAATTTGAACAGGAAGATTTAGCTTCTATTTTTTAAAGATTGGGACAAACCATAAGACTGGCTGAGAGACCTTCAATAACTGGATAAAGAATGTTTCAACAAACTTGGACCCGTTTTTTTTAGTATTTGACAGGAAAGAGCGTAAAGCTTACAGCTGAGTAAATACACTTAACAAACTGAACCATTAGTCAGCAACCACTTGAATTCTGGCGGTAGAACACAACAACTAGTAAATGTTCTTTTACCAGAACAACATGGCAGCAACCAAAAGCTTGCACTTTTTACATGCAAAGCACTTTGCACTGAAACTGCCAGAAAAGGTGGCGAAAAGGCTCTAAGTTGGGTGACATCCAAGATAGAGAGATGTGTTGGACTGTATAGCTTCCTATACAGAGGTGAATTTTGTAAAAACAAAGCTAACTTAAGGAGAAACTCTAGATTGATTGGTATGTCTCCTATGGGCAACACACTAGTGATATCATTAGTTACCAAATTCAGTCACAAATATCAGACCAAATATTAAAAAAATCTATACAAAAAATACAATCCACGCCACAGTAGATCAGCTCCTTAGAAACCGACTCCAGGTCTATATGAAACTTTTTATCAAGAGAAATATTAAGATTTCCGTTTTTTTCTTTACAGTTCATGTGGTTATATCATGACTAAACCCCCATAAGGACGTCTCTATGTGTAGTTACTGTGCAGATAACTAGCATCAGTGAAAAACCAGCTTCAGTGAAACACTAATCTCTGTGGGCTTACAGTATCTCTATCTGTAATGCTAACAATTTCCAAAACAACATACAACCCTGCTGCACACGACAAGGAAAAACTCTACTTCAATATACGCGATAGCATCTTCATTTCTGACAGCCAAGCTGAGATTGCATTCAAGTGATTCTATTCATTGGCAGCACTCTTATACTTTCACATCACATATACACCCCAGTAAGGAATGCATCCTTACCGCCAAAGATCTACGCAAGCACTGGGGAATTCTAAGTAGGTGTATCTGAGATCCATCACCTCCTCCTATGGCTGCCACACTGTCATTTGCAACACTGCCTTTGGGGAAATAACTTGCACACTCTACATATTGTTAATAATTCACCATCTTCCAGAGTGGCTGGGAGTTGCTTCTGTGCTCCATGTGAAAGGCAGAACAACAGTAAGGTTACTAATAATGGCGACGCTAACCCCTTTTTTCATGGTTATCAAATCAAAATCCACATTTCACCATTCCCTATTTCTTCTCTTTTCTGACCCAAAAACGTTTTATATAATAAAATGTTATGCGCTAGTACAGTTAGTTATCAAAAAGATCAAATTTGATGTTGAATTAAGTTAAGAGGAGTGAAGTATCTAATTACAGTCCTTATCTATGATGAGTGTACAGTGACCCAGTACCATGTGTTTCTACTGTAAGTCTTCATGGTCCACATCCGGACAGTGAGGGACAAGCTGACACACATCCAGGCCCCAGTGAGACTACGTTTAGTAATGAAGAGATGGTTTTGAAACAGCATATTTCTTCAATTATGACTAAGGTACATCGTAAAAAAATCCTTTCTTGTGGTATTATCAGTCACTTTTCAGTGGTTTAATAAGCCTTTAAGCTAATGGATACACACTGGACTTAGCTTCTCTCTGACACCTGTTGCCACAAGTCTTTTGTATTTTTTAATGTAGAGCTGTTTTTGGTATAAATACTAAACAGCCTTCAAATGGAAAAGGGCAGTCCAAGCAGTAGTTTTACTGAACACTATTAAGCTTAATGAGGTTTCTGACGAATACACAAAGTGGACAAGACTAATCTTCTTGAGGATAAATATCCTTCTCATGTAATGGCTTCCACTGAAATGAGATGCTGTTGTCTTCCAGCTTTCTCGGAAACATTAACAAAAGTGTGCCTGGGTTTATTAATTCCCTGAATCCATTAACTACCACCACTGAATACTGTATGTTGTAGCCTGATGTGTATTGATACCATCCTTTCCAAATCTGAACTAACAACTGAAACAGCAGAGACAAAGCAACAAAATATTCTGTTTACTTGAATATATTAGAGTTAGGGCTAGTGAGTACAACACAAACATACAGACAGACAGTACATACATTACAGAGACAACAAATACAACTTAAACACATTATAAAAACAGTAAAAATTATGAATGAAGATCCAGCTGCCTTTTATCTGTGTTGCCAAATACAGATAGAAAAGAAAATGAAACCACTGCACTATTTAATAGCATGCCTAATGCTATCTATCTAATCTGGTTACAAGATGTCCAACAGCATTATCACAAGTGTGTGAACTGTGATGGTCAAGTGTCTGGCAATGGTCTGCAGTTTTGCTGGCGTTGTGGCAATAGGCATGCCACAGCAGTTCAGTTTCTGTCTCTCTGCTTTTTCTTAGTGTGAGAAATAAATCTCAGCCAGGACTAACACAAAATGACACGCGTGGCAGTAACATCACGCAGCTAAACACACATTCGACTGAATTCAGATCCCGTGAAAGCGTTCGCAAAAAAAGTCCCATTGTTAAACACACTGACTTCTAATGAGTATCTGAACTGTTGAGTTGTAACGTGTTGTGTGGTGTCATGAAACTGATTGTGTGAAACGTTCTCAGCGATGGCGGGAGGGGAGATCCCTTGTTGCAGTGGAAAGTGCCACCAATAAATATACTCTAGATAGCGACAGCTCACAGAAAAATAACTCTTTCTTTTGTGTGTAGCATAGCATGACATGACATTGTGTGTGTGTGTGTGTGTGTGTGTGTGTGTGTGTGTGTGTGTGAGTGTGTGTGTGAGTGTGTGTGTGTGTGTAAATTCCACTCTGTGGTTCAAATGAAAAACATCTGTTTCCCATAAATCCCCCTAAACCAAAGCCTTGGACCATATAGGCCAGGGCAAGGTTATATATCAGTGTGTGTAACATTGTTTGTGGGACCCTTTCGATGGGGGCTTTCTGCACCCCATTGGGACTGGACTTTAGTTAAGACCTATGACCCCATTGTAAAGAAGCCTATTGGAGAATGACAAGAGCGTGGCTGACCAGCTGCCTGTCCAACACACCACCGCTGTGGCTTTCTCTGCGAGCTCTCACTCAACATGCGTCACGGATACGAATGCTTTCATAGGGGGATGCAGAGTTATTTATACGCTGCTGCTCTGGGGGGACATGTCATTTAGTGCTATTCCTATCCACTCATGTCCACTGTCCTCTGCCTAGGGAGTGAATTGTCATCTTTGGGTCAAATATAGCCCAACATAAATGGTCTTATCACCATTTCCGGATAAATTTTACATTTATGATCATCTTTTGCATTAGCCCAGCCATTGAAAAATAATCTTCTAAGAATTCATGTGAGGACTAACACTACTGCAGTTTGTCACACATCCAGTGATGGAGACTGCAGGGTCAATGATTGAACTGCTTTGTGTTTAATCCCATTATACCGCTGCTGGTAGTGTTGGTGGACAGTTTCCTTAATGGAAGTCAAATTTCAATGTGATACTGTATGCAATTAAAACAAAATAAAAAAGTCTGATGTAGGGCTGTGCTAAAATATCAATATGACAATATATCGCGGTATTTATTTTCGCGATACACGTATCGTATCATCAACTCAACAAAAATCGGATTGTGAACTTCAACCTCCGCTCCTGTAGATGGAGCAGTTTGGTTATTTGCTCTGAATTGCCAGGTTTTGAATCTGAATTAAAGTTTTGAAATAAACTGTTTTGATTCAATTTGTCCACTGAATTATCAATATGTGATGTGATGTATGAAGACCTTCCAGATTGTACAAAGCAACTTTGTTTGTCAGTTGTATTTTTACATTTTCAGTGAACTATTTGGAATATCGCAATATGAATCGCAGCGCAATGTATCGGGATATATATCATAACCCATGTATCGTGATGCGTATCTTATCGTGAAGTCATTGCCAATGCACTGCCCTAGTCTGATGATAGTATGACACATCCATTTGTGTTGCGATGCTATGACAGTGAGTAACTATGAACTCTAACAACCTCTACAGAAAGCCTAACAGTGCTGTGAGTTTCAGTTGCTTACTCATCTTTGTTCTGACCTTTAAGGTGAGTGTAAACTTAGTAGTGAGAGATGTCCCAGCCACCTAGGTACATTAAGCAGTTACAGTCATCAACACTTCCACACCTTATGAACTGCTATTTTACTGTACATTGCACAAACACATTTTAAAATTGAGTTTAAAGTAGCTCCATTACCATTGTTGAATATATATTATTGCAAAATGGTACAGTAGGTCTCACAGAGTTGTGTAACCCCTCCACTTTTTTTTGTCTAAATGTGACATCTAGTTCACTCAGTCAATCTAGTTCCCCATCTGAGACCAGAACGGTGCTTTTGTTGAGTGGGTGTTCATGTCAACAGGACTCACATTTTCCACTTTAAAACGGCATCCGTCCGCTATGCAAAACTATAAATCATACCATGACAAGTTTTTTGGCTCTATTTAACAAATGAGAGGTTTTTGAGCGGTGGCAATGCTGTGGAACAATGTTTTATGAGCAGGTGCCTTTTTGGTTTCTATCAAAGCCATGAAGAAAAGATGGAATGTATGTCAGTAGTAATTTGATGCTCTCTAAGGCAAAAAGCCCTCGAAATGTTTTACTGGCATTGAATTGGACATATAAAACGATCAGAAACAATCTCTTTCTCTGAATATTAACCCACGTTTAATACATCAAAGATGGAGCCATGCGCTTCTTGATATGGCCGGCTGGTTTTTCTAAATACTCCACCACTTAAGGCTGCTATTATTCACCATCTGATAAAAGAGAGAGGGGAATCTAGAAAGGAAAAACATAACTGTCTCCCTAAGTGTCTGTCTCATGTCTTATGTCCCAGTGTCTTTCTCACTTTATCTCTTTTTTCTTCTTCTCTCTGTTTCTCTCTCCATCGCTGGCTCTCCTCATAAATCCAATAGTTACATAAACTGCCTTCAAGTTAGTTTCCACCAGAGTTACCCAGACTCCCTCAAGTACAAAACAGGATGTTATAAAACCATGGGTCCTGCAGTTCAGCTAAGTTTGTGTGGAGCAGAGTTTAACTGTGTTATCCCGGTTACAGAGATGTGGGCATGACATACAAATACAACCATGTTGCAGATAGACACTCGGTCAAGTCATCTTTTTCCATGATACAGAAATCTACGGAGACTTTTATTTTAAACCTAATGCAACACTAGATCCCCATTTGTTCCCACTGACAAATTCTCTCTCTCACAAACTCACACACTTTCACACAGCTGGTGCAGATGATCTGAGTGCATGGGATAATATGAAATGTTCATGTAGTGAATAAGCGTGATTAATGATATTATCCAGAACATCATCAAAATATTCTTAAAAATGGATCGGAAACATTCTGGAATTACTGACATTTTGCATAGACCAAATATTTTTTTTGAATCAAACATGTTTTCTTTAGTGAAAACAATCGAACAATCTTAAAATATCAACTGTTTTTGTGGGGAATACAATCAGCTAGCAGAGCCTTCAGCGATGCTTACTGTTTTGGGTTTTAGGAATGGCTGGAAAGATGCAATGCAAAGTAGATCAGGAGATCAATACAGTTTGCTCATGATATAGACGTGTGAATTTTAATGATTAACTGGATAATAGAATTTTAGGATTAACATTTTACCAGTGTTACAAAAAAATAAAAAAAACGTAATTCCTGATAAAATCCTGACAAATTCCTTTCATTGTCCAGTCCCTAGAACAGAGTTCTAATTAGGGATGCACCAATCCACTATTTTTAATTCTGATCCGATTCCGATATATGGGTTTTGGATATCGGCCGATACCGATGCTGTCCGATACGATATCATAATTATTATGATTTTGTTTGTCGGTGGTGATGTTATGTGTAAGGCTTGGAAGGCTTAAGCAATTCTAATTTAAAGGAGCAAGAAATATACACAAATGAATATAGGTTTATCTTAAAGGCAGACTATGCAATCTTTTAATGAAAATATAAATTATAGAGTCACACAAAAATAATCCTTCTCAATGATCACTTCTGCCCCACTAGAATATGTGGTGGTCTGTTTGTCGGAACATTCTTCCTCTCTCTGGCTGTATTTTACATAGTAGAATTTGTCACAGTGCAGAAGCCTCTCCACTTCCTTGACTTGGGTTAGCTTTGGTTAGCTCACTGGCTAACAAACTGATATGTACTGTATGTCTAATTAGAAAGTGGTGTCCTCCCTCCCTCCACCGAACGCCAGCGCACGCTCACACGGCTCGTTCGCTCTTTCATAGTTAAAGGCCTACTTCACCGGTTTGAATATGAAGGTGTATTGAATTCTGAGATCCTATGTAGTATAAATGTGCGAAAAAAATAGAAATCGGTTCATCCTAGCCTGAGAAAAGGCAGAAAGAGTGTTTTTTTTAACCCTATATTTCTCTTTCTCGTGACATCACAGAAAGAGAAATATAGGGTTAAAAAGAAAACTTACTTTGTAAATATTACTGTGATGTCTTTTACTGTGACATCACAGTAATATTTACAAAGTAAGTAACACTCTTTCTGCCTTTTCTCAGGCTAGGATGAACCGATAATTTTTTTTTTGCACATTTATACTACATAGGATCTCAGAATTCAATACACCTTCATATTCAAACCGGTGAAGTAGGCCTTTAAGTAAAAAAAAATAAAAAATTATAATTTTTATTTTATTTTTTAATATCGGAGCAGTCAGTCCGATATCCGTAAAGCAGTTATACCACTGTAAGACAGAGCACCTGACAGAGATAATGTCACACCCTGAGACAATAGATGGAAAATCTGTGTAGGTAAGCCTGGTACGTCCAGGGTTTTTATCTTAGCAGTAGTCAATCAAAGACTGAAACATTTCTTGGATGGACGCTTCTTGGGGATTTTTCTGAGCTATTGAGCTCCTGCGCCAGTGTCGGGGGTTCGACACCAGTTTGTTAACGCTGCCATACTGAGAAATACAGAGAGAGTTCTGAGGAGCTGATAGGCTTAATAGACTTTGTGTCAACTTGTCTAGCGGTGGCTTGTATGTAACCGACATTCATTTATATGAAAAAGGTATGCACTATAGCTTTAATGTTTGTGTCTTTGTGTAGCTTACAGTTAGTGTCAAGAGGGTTCACGCACAGCTTTGGCCTCACACACATCAATTAAAACAAGGCAAGTACATTGATTATTGACACAATTAACTGAGATAAAAGCTAAGGATCATTTTCAGCTTCAATTCATTAAATCAGTGTACTCATTTTCGGTTTAATTATATATTTGGCTGCTATGTTTGTCTGTGAGATCTTTCTTTCAACAGCACACGCACGCACACACACACACACACACACACACACACACACACACACACACACACACACACACACACACACACACACACACACACACACACACACACACACACACACACACACACACACACACACACACACACACACACACACACACACACACACACACACACACAGAGAGACCCGTGTCAAGAGAATTATCCACCACAGCAGGATGTCAGATAAAGCTACTGGCGGTGTGTTAGAGGTGTTTGTGGCAGACAGAGGCTCATTCTTCAGTGTAAAGGCTGTAACACACACACACACACACACACACACACACACACACACACACACACACACACACACACACACACACAGCAAATGCAATAACACTAGGCATGTGCAAAACATTAACTTGATAGACAAACATACCCATTCTTTACTCAAAATGGCCTCTTTTAGTATTTTATTACAACAGGAAGACACTTGTGAATGATGCAGCCTCAGGCTTACAAGACATTTGGAACTGCTGAACACGACTTCTCCCTGGAGGTAACTAGAGTGTCAAAATGAATATTATTTGCAGTTTCCTTCTGTGATCCCCGTGAAAACAAAACCCCAGATGAAACAAGCAATCCCATTTAGGAGAGATAAGTGCAAGATCACCAATACTGATCAAGCCCTCGTTATCTACTGTCTATTTGCTCGAGCTTTGTCTAAACTCATGCATTGCACTGATCAAAAGTGCTTGTATTCAAATGGGAGATATGAGGCATTACGTCACAACAACCTCTGTCCAAAAACCAAACAGCAAATCTCAATCTAATCGGCACAGCGAATGATCATTTGTGTCGTAATGGTCTGCACTGCGCTGAACATCTAATTGGACGGAGTGGTGCGATTAGGAGACTACAGACACTAACAAAGACCTGTTACATGCTCTTGGCCTGTCTCCACTTCATTAGGTTGGAGGAGGGAGGGAGAGAGAGAGAGGGATAAAGTTCTAGAGAAGTGGAGTAGAGATAGAAGGAGAGAGAGAGAGAGAGCAGGGAGTATTGTATGGAGATCCAAACCACCTGTCATGCACATTTCCCTTTCCCCCCAACCGTACTGGGGCTAAATGTGGGCTGGCAGGCTTTTGTTTGAGACACGCAGGGAGGTGTGTGTGTGTGTGTGTAGAGGTGGGGGTTCTCAAGCTAGACACTTAACAAGAAAATTCCTGAAAATGCCTGTATATCATCCAATAATTGTTTTGCCTCGACGTGGCCCTAATACATTGTTAATTGTTGACTGCCTTCAGAATGAAAAACAAATATTAAAGCTGACCTTAAAGGCGCTGGCGAATTGAGTCATTTCTTTAGGTCTTTCTTATCTTGATCCTGAGCAGTGGCTGGCAGTAAAGTAGGAACCATCACACACACACGACACAACAACACGCGGAGAATGCGACATGAGCTCATATTTATTTTTTTATGCAAAGATTTTGGACGAAAAATATGGACAGAGACGTGCAACAGCCTTTAGACTGCAAAAGTTCCATCTTTGCAGTAGTGCATACCTCTCGGAAAGGAGGGCAGGTGGAAGCTGCTGCTCTGAACCCCCCCGACACAGAGCCAACAGCCCTGGCTCACACTCACACTGCTGCCTGTAACATTAGCAAACACTTTGGGAGGAAAAAGCCATGTGGAGCTGCCCCTCACTTCCAGCTCCACACATAGATAACACACTCAGCCCGCGGAATGATCACACTCTCCTTCTTAACATGCACTCACTTCCTGCACAAGGTTCAAACTCATCTAGCTGGGTTTGCGTTGAAAAAAAAAAAAAAAAAAAAAAGCAACTAGTCTTTGAGATCATGCCCGGATCAGAGATATCCCCTTCTTTGGACTTGATGGTTTACCTAGACAATATACGGGTGACAAAAAGAGCTCCCACACATACACAGAGCCTTTTACGCTCTGCTCAAGTAAAGAGACAACTTCCCTTCTGCACAAGTATGTGACTCAAACTCCTGAACCTAGATGCAGCTGTTGCTCGCTGCACACCCCCCCTCTGGAAGTAAACCACTGGTGGCTATAGCACACAATACACACACACACAAAGAGAAAACACACAGGAAGCTTACCTCACTTTATGTAGCAATGTTACAAGCTGGTCAACAGTCCATCACCCAGCACTCTCTCTCCGGACTAAGTTTGTGGAAGCAACAGGCAAGAATGAAGAAGAGCGCCAGAAAGAAACGATAGAGAGAGACAGAGAGACACAGAGAGAGAGAGAGATAGGAGAAGAGAGCAGCGTACAGGGAGGGAGGGGGGGTGTAGAAAAGACGGACCGAGCGACTGAGACAGAGCTAACAGTGACTGACACACTCCCGGAGACTCCCACTCTGAGCGGGAGGTTTTGTTAAAAAGCCCACAAACTAATTCGTCCCTCTGGCCTGCCTCCTCTCCAGCCTTTGACGTCAGAGCGGGTCACATGACCTAGCTATGGCGTGGAGGGGAAGTGAAGAGGGGAGGGGAGAGAGAGAGAGACAGAGAGAGAGAGAGGGAGAGAGAGAGAGACGGTGAAGACTGCATTGCCATGGTAACAAGGCACACTGCACCACTATGATTTCAATAGGTCATCTGACACACACACGCACACAGATTCTTACATACCGAGGAGATGGTTAAAAGACAAACCTAGTGTTGCACAGTAAAATGTGAACAGAGAGTGGGGGGATGAAGTGAGAAAAGGACAAGTAGAATCCAACTCAAAGCGGCTCAGGATTCTTTCTCAGAAACAGATGAAAGCTAGAAGATGAATGTGCACGAGACACACTGCACTTTTCAACTTGTTGCTTCGATTCCTCGACCAAAATAAGCAGCACATTCTGCTATATACCACACCACGGTTCTTTTTAAACGATTCATGATATTTTGAAAAATTAATGTGGTCAAATCACTTTTTGTCAAAATGAGTGACTATCTACTCACGATCCGTTACCTGTTGTACTGTGTGTGTCACGATGAAAAAAATTCTGGTCTTAAATGATACACAGCCTAGGCTTTGTAAACTGGTATGTAAAGAAAGGGGGCTCACCATGAATGCCCGTTTAAAGAGTCTAGGGTATTAACTGGATTTTGACAAGATTTGGAGGAAGGTGCAACACTTCACATCACCCTAAACAATCCTTGTATGTTCGTTCAATCCATGTTCATTCTGAAATCAAAGTACGAAAAAGATGTGCAATGTGCAGAGCTGGTAGAGACACACCCCAATAGACTTGCAGCGATAGGTGGTTCTACAACGTATTGACTCAGGGCGGGCTGAATACTTTTGCACACCACACTTTTAATTTTTTTTTCATAAAACAAATTGAAAACCATGTATCATTTTCATTCCATTTCACAATTATGTGCCACTTTGTGTTGGTCCATCACATCCCAATAAAATACATGTACGTGTGTGGCTGTAACAAAATGACAAAATGTAGAAATAGAATAGGTTCAGGGGGTGTGAATTATTTTGCAAGCCACTGTAGGAGCAACCTCAGGGCAACCTCACAGTGACAACAACACTATAGGCTGGTCCAAGTAAAACCACAACCTGTTGTTTTCACGGCCCGGTTTTAGAGCAAAAAAACTAAACAAAAAAAAAACATTCACATTAGTGAGTCTAACTACTTTGCCAGTTACTGCTCATAAAACAAAACGTAATCCATTATAAAAACAGAGCTAACGTATATCGGAAAACATTTTCATTAATTGCTCTTTCCTCTTAGACATGTGGACAAAGGGAATCCTACAGTATGTTCATATATGAGGATTTGCTACATCAGATTAAATGAAGAGCAGTCTGAAGTGTTTTTCTTACAGCACTAGAGAACTATGTATGTCCAGCTGACTGTAACATTCAACATTGTGGTTATGCTAGTGTTCTGATTAGTATTATCTGTATTACTGGATTGTGTCCCTAAAAGCGATATGTTTTTTTTGCGGTTTTAATTGATTGAATTACAAAAAATGCATTAAAATGGAGCAGGTGACTGTCTTTGGTGTATGCGTGTATACATTTGCATAAATCTCAAATTTTTTTACACACTCTTTTGAAGCGTAACAAGTCCTCTTTTCGTAGAATTTTTGGTTGTGCATTGTTGTCAGGTTGATGTGGGGCAGGGCTTTGAATAGCAGACAAAGACTGAGGGTGCAGGGTGGGAAGAGAAAGAGGAAGAAAATGTTAGGGCCAAGCAAACTCCTTATCCCCATCCTCCACTCACCCAAGCTGTGAGCGCCAACAGCTCTGTGCGCCCATTACATTCATGTGAATAGCGTCTGCTGCTGCTAGCCTTGTTGAATGGAGCACAGTGGGGCCCAGATGAAGGGTTTGGGGTAGTGTAGGAGGGGTGGGGGTGAGGTCAGCCAAGTGAAAAGCACCCCCCACTGGACTGGCTGAGTGAGTGAGGGTATGCGTGTGTCTGAGAGTGAGAGAGGCACATGTTCAGAGAGACACAAGATGGAACAGCACACACAAGGCATAGAGAATAGAGAGAGAAGGCAAACATGATTTAATAAAGCCTGCAGCTAGCATAAATATGACTGCAATGATTCTGCTGTGTGGAATGAAGAGTGGAAGCCATCAGGAGAGAGAGAGCAGAAAGCAAACAGTGAAATGAGAATCTGATGCTCAAGTGGCTAAATTGGTTTAGGGATAAATAAATTAGACTGAAGTCCAGGGATTTATGGGCTGCCTGGTGCTGCCTTTATCTGAATGCATGGTCTTTGAGAATAAGCATGGTTAAGCATTGTCTACCATGTTGAAAACGCCCAGGTATATACATATATACAGCTTTATATTGGCTGCCTTAGAAGATGTTTCAGTTTATTTGAATTGAAGGTGAAATGAAAGGCTGGTCATCATAATGACTGGTTTGGGGGATGAAAAAGAGAAAGTAAGTAGTGTTAGAACAGGAGATAGAAAAAGAAACGCAAAGAAATGATTGCATTTACAGATAGCCCATGGCCACACTGCATATGTAGCTAATCAACCACACATTTTCACTATGGAAGGTAAGCATGGTTGTCCATTTTCAATTTAAAGAAAAATTTGGAACTGCAGAACACCTTATCTGACTGTATAAAAGTGCCTTTCCATTACTTTTAGACTCTTTGAACGGCACTGCTGTAGGAGCATGTAACCAGCCCCTTTGTGTGTGTGTGTTGTGTGTGTGTGTGTGTGTGAGTGAGTGTGAGTGAGTGTGAGTGTGAGTGTGTGTGGGTGTGTGAGTGTGAGTGTGTGTGGGTGTGTGTGGGTGTGTGTGTGTGTGTGTGTGTTGTGTGTGTGTGTGTGTGTGAGTGAGTGTGAGTGAGTGTGAGTGTGAGTGTGTGTGGGTGTGTGAGTGTGAGTGTGTGTGGGTGTGTGTGGGTGTGTGTGTGTGTGTGTGTGTGTGTGTGTGTGTGTGTGTGCGTGTAGGTGTGTGTGTGTGTGTTAGGATGTAGGCTGGATAACCGGCACTAGAGGGAATTCCTTCCTCCTGGAGACTCAGGAAGCAACAGCATGGGCGGAAGAGAGAAAACAGCTTCTCTTTCCAAGGCAAACCCTTCACAAGTTGTTCCTGTGGAAGAGGAAACGCTCCCCACACTGTGAAAATCACTCCTAAATCACTCCACTATTGTCTGCAGCAAGTCTCTCAAATCAGCTGAGGGTAGAACTAGACCAAACGTCAAACAATGGACTTTCACATATTCCTGCAATGATACATTGACCCTGAACCAAGCAATGCTGAGAGAAAGCAAACGCATTATGGTTGTGTTGTGAGAGTTTGTGTAAGAGGGAAAGTTGTCATTGGGCATTGAGACCTAAAACACTGAAGGTTGGACCGGTTGCAGAGAGCGGCCATGTTAATCTCAGCAGCTGGGTATTAGATAACAACAGATTATGTATTGGATAATCTGCACAAATCATATCAGTCTGGCAGGCAGGGCTCCGGGAATATCATTGTACTGTTATATACAGTCTGTGGTTGGGCCAGCTCACACTCCTTCCTGGAAATGCCCGCGCCTCCTCCATCAATCACGGATTTTTCCAATTTCTTTTTCGAGGTGTCGGCTATGTTTCATTATTCATCTCAATGATTTGAAGCGATATTTGTAGGACACCGCTCCTGCGTGGAGTGATAAAAGGCTAAGCTTGATTACAAAAAGTACATCTTGTGACCCAAATAACTGAATTAGAACAATTACATAAAGTTTCAAAGAGCTTTTTACGAACATCCATCATGGGGCTGTCGTCATATCAGCATTAACAGTGCATTAACCTCAATGTGAAAGCTGCTGGTCTATGCGTACACTTTGCCTCACTGTGTGTAATGGATATGACAGGACGCAACTAACCCCCCCCCCCCTCCCCTCCTCCCTCCAACTGCGTGATGTGATAATAGTTATTCCAACATGAGCAGAGATATTGTGAGTATCACACAGCACTATGAAGCTGCTTCATTCACATACAGGGGCGAGAGGAAACAGAAGAGATACTGAAGGGATATAGCAGGCAGAACAGAACAAATAAGATTTAGGTCGGCATAACATAACTTAACATATGCTATATATATTTCAACAGGGTATGTGGTCCAAACTGTCAAGTTACTTGTTCAGTTCTACAGACTTCATCTGTAGAGAGCTGCTTTGTATTAGCTCTGAAAGCTGACATATTTAATATAACTTTTCTAATCCTCTCCCAAATGACTGGTGAGTCTCTGGTTTGAAGGCTTAACTAACAGTAGACTCAGGTGTCTAGTGCTCTATTGTTCAAACCGTTGTGACGCGTTTGGAACGTAGAGCCGCCATGTGTCCGTCAACACAGGACTGATACAGAATGTACGTAGTGTTGCACAATTAAAAGCAACGTCTCTCTGTGTCTCTCTGCCAATACCAACATGTACAGGACTCAGCAGGAACCTGGCTGGGAGACAGGCAAGTGAATTAATCTCCCACACACCATATGCTTAGGAATAGAACAATGCATACTGTCCTGAGAGAGAGAGAGAGAGGGAGAGAGAGAGAGAGAGAGAGAGAGAGAGAGAGAGAGAGAGAAAGAACATGCACAAGAAATGTAAAAGTGCAGCCATGCATAAAACTCCCAAATTGTAGGAGAGCATCCCTGCGTTCCAAATGGCATGCTCTTTCTTTTTATCTTTCTTCATACTACAGCTGATCATAAAAAGTATGTATACTTTGTATGCAGTAGGCACACAATTGGGATATACTTTTACTTATTTATTTCATCATAACATCAACTTCCCTCTTGCTATATCTATATGTAACTTCCGGTGTGCACACAGAATTGCAACAAAAAAAAGATGCTTATTTTCACACTAAAAATTATGTGTATGACATCCAACCAAGTATTTTTAAAACATGCTGCATCTGACCACATGTATTGGGACATCCTTTATCTTTTTTCTACCATTCTAAATAGCTGGGCAGTATGATGATTGTATCGCAGCCCTCGACTAAAGAAGCACAGTCCACTAAGAGAGAGTACTTCTAACAACGCACACTCCTTCATTCTCAGTAGCTGTTCTCATGGCTGTACATCCACATCAATCAGTAGTACATTGGGTTTATTCACAATTCAGTGAAATGAGTAGATAAGACTGTTTCAAAGCAAATCTCCTCCCTGTGTTATGTAAGTGCAGTGCAGGAGGTGGGCGAGCAGGCTAATCCAATGTACCACAGCGCCTGCCAAAAGCAATGACGAAAGCAGCTAAAAGGTCTGTGTGGTTGTGTAATACAACAGGTGGCGATAATGTAACTGAAAACTGAAAATAAAAGATAAAGAAAAAATGTATTCAATTACATGGGCAGTCATTTATAATCAGAAGGCAAATCATGAAATGTTAATTTTTTCATGAGATCTAAACTGCTTATCTGAAACAGCTGCACATTTTAATGTGATACACTGACTTAATACTAGAGATGGTATTAAAATAATGACTGTATGCAATGGAGATTACACAACATCTTCATTTAAGCTGCTTCTGCATGTAGCAGTACTGTTTACTGTGTGTAAATGTATTGAATATCTTATTTGAGGATTATTTTTTGTTGATAAGGTGATGCAAAAACCAGGAATAGAATCTTTAGCACAATGAAAGAGGTCTGCCCTCAGAGAAGAAATTCATTTTTGCATAATCTTATTAGCAGATATTTATGAGAGAGAGAGAGAGAGAGAGAGAGATCAGTCATGTTTATAGGATCATAGCCACAGTACAGAGATAATGTGGTGGCCATCTGAATGAGTGGAAAGGCTGAAGAGAAGCACAGGACAAGAGAGGAGGGGAAATATAAAGCAATCCATTCATTTTGCACTTGCTTTTTTTCCTTTCCTGCCTACTCACTTTTGTTTTTCTTCATTCTGAAATGACACGCGTCACATTGCAACACCCTGGACAAATGTCTGTGTCAATACTGAAATGAATTATGGTGGGAGAAACCAAGATACAAAAATAAATTGAATTGAATTTTTAGAGGAACATATTATGCTGTAGACACTCTGTCCATTGTGTTCCTCCATCACGTCATACTCTGCCAAAGCCGGCAACTAAGCGGTCGCTTAGGGCCCACGACCGCCAGGGGGCCCCCCTCCAAAAATAAAAATAAAAAATAATGTTTTTTTTTTAGTTTGTGTGTTTGATATTAACATCATATTATGCAAATGTAAGTTATCATACAAAAAAAGGAATAAAATGTTTTGGTCTAGATAATTAATAGCCTAAAAATGTAATCAGTTCATCTGGGAGGTAATCCGAAAAGATCTGATCATGTCACGTTCACATCCATGCACAGTGTGTATTGAGTTTATTTAAAAACAATTGGAAATGTGGCTGCCCTCAGTTTCAGCCTCGTCTGTGGAAAAAAAGATACAGTAGTTGGACTACAGAGTTCTTCTGCTTCGTTCCTCTCACTGCATTTAAATGCATTCATTATATTACAGAGAAATATGTCCCGTAAAAGAAAAAGAGCTCCAAGCCCAACCCAGAGGACCCTCCATAATATTTTATTTGATATTAATGTTTTTATGGAAAATCCATGTGTCCTTCTTCAATAGCTTCTAATTCATCCGACCCAGTGTCTCCAAATTATTTGTTCACACAAAATTTCTCAGATTTAGCCTCTTAATTTTCCTCTCAAACTGCACCAGATTCATGCATTTCTCTTTAAAAAGGTTAAAAAAATCTCCCGGGGGGGCATACCCCCGGACACCCCTAGGAGGGTCGGAATCTCGGCTGTCTAATATTTTCGCACAGCTGCAAAGTGGAGGCACTAGCGGAAAACACTGGGTGCATGAATGATATGTAACAAAGATCTATAGTTTCAGCAGCGCTAACATTGGAGAGGGGCCCCCCTAATCATATTTCGCTTAGGGCCCCATGAAGGCTTGGGCCAGCTCTGTACTCTGCCACACATCTTTAACCTTGGTGCTGCATGTGTGTAGGTCCTGTTGTGCATGTTGTGTCTTTCGGGCCTGTGTAGAAAAATATATCACAACAGAGTGTACATTCTGAATTTCCCCGACCAGTTTCACCATTGTAGTTTAGCATGCTAGCTTATAACACGTTTACTCATTTAGGCAACCCCCATAGCTCAGCTGTTGAGATATTTCACTCAAAACCACCAAATGTCTGTATCATGTATCATGGACGCACTAGTGGAAAAGATATGGGAGGATCAAAGCCAGCAGGATCCTTGAACGTTCAAATGTTTGTGCCGGACTAACCAGCCGATAGACTAACAGGATGACATCACTGCCAGGAAAAATAGTCAAACTGGAGCTGAGTGAACCTCATCTCATCTCTCTTGGTAGTCCTAATAAGTATATTACTGTGCATGACTCAACCTCTGATTTGTCCTATATTGCCTAAATGAGAAGAACATCATTTATTACTTGAACCCATTTATAGCTGGTGAGGTGGGCTGGGAAGAAAAGGGACAATTTGGCAGTGAAAAGGTTTTGTTATACAATCCGCAAAGTGTCTTTAAGAGTTACCCAACAACACACACACAGCATCGCAACCCACTCCATCCCCGGTGAATCAGGAGTTATAAACAGAAGCCAAAAAACAAAAAAGATGCATGGCCAGCTCAGTGGCAGCCATTGTTCTTAATGGCAGACAGCGGGGCTCATTGGATACAGAGAGAGGATTAACTGGAGAGCCCACTGTCTCTTATCAGAAAGCACCAGGAGTCAGGAGCAAGGCAGAGAGACACGTCACCACCTCCCCCTATGAGTCATTCTGCTCACCATTACTCCACACACACACAATAAATACATTTCTACAGACACACGCACACACACACTCCCACATATGCCTCCATAACATTAGCGTGGATATAGAGCTGCATATAGTTGACAGTCTACTGGCATATAGGGGACCGACAGAAACAGCTAGCCTATCACATGTCACACACAACCAGTCATGCAGTGAGTTCACAGCACAAGTCATGACACATGCACTTCCGGTGAATCACACGGTTTTTCCAACTTTGGACAACTCCTATCACTTTTCGCCTTGTTTGAATTTTAAAGCTGCAACTGGACAATTGTGCTAATTATCTCATGATTGGTTATGGAGAGAAAGCAATTAATCGATTAGTTGAAAAAAGAACCAAAAGGTTGACCAAAAATTGTGAAAAAGTTTTTAAACATTTCGTTGCTTCCACACTCTCAAATGAATAGCTGTGCTTGAATATCTGACATTCATTGGGTTTTCAACTGAGACATTTTATAGCCTGGAACCGCCCGCCTACCTAATTCCGCTCCATTTCCCTTCAGTAGTCAGTCTGGGTCCGCGGTATATTCGCAGGTTCTCTCTGGTAGATTTCCACCGGTCCAATCAGCGTACAGAGGGAGTGGCTGAGAACAATGACGTTGAGGTTGTGCGCCAGTTTCAGTCGTAGTCAGAAGCCGGCGCATGACATGTACATCACGACAATCGTTATACGTTTGGTTGGCAGATCCAGAGTGGGACTGGGCAAATCCAATAGTTTTAAACTTCAACAGACACCTGCCTTCAAGTGAGTCTACGTTTGTCAATTGAGCGATTCCAGAACTTCTGTACAAATGAAATGAAGTACGAAGGTCTGGTAGGACCAGGCTTGACATTTTTGACCAGGTGAATACTTTTTACACAAGGACTGGGGTTTAATACTTTGACCTTCGCTGCATAGGCTGACATCACTGCGTGTTGCCCCCTCAGAACAATGGGAAATATGGATTTACCAAATGTCACACAGCAGCAGTCTAAAAAGGGCAGTGCATTAACAGAATACAATAGCTCTCTAACACCACCACCACAGCATCCCATTAAAAGACAAAATAACAGCAGGCGCTTGTACTGCTGTGAAGCCCTGTTAGGAGGATGTCAGAGAGGGTGAGGTAATCCAAACATGACCATGGCTAGGTCAGGTCATCAAGGGGAGAGGCTCGGCAAAGCCACACGGCAGCAGCACATGGCTCAGGCTTCATACACATCTTTTCAAATACAGAAATAAAATGAATCATAAAAGGATAAGTCATGTTCAAAGTCAAATCCTCTATGTGCCAGCCAGGTGCAGCATCTACTCCAACCACCACAGAATAACAAACCAAACCACTAGAGACTGAGGGAAAATGACAATCCAACATTTTGTTTTCAGTCTCAATCACACACACAAGCCTGACGTCTTACCCCCAATGAAGACAGTAACTTTCCCCTAGTGCGACAAACTGACCTCAGTACATAGTTTATGGTTTCTTAATGTGGTCGGTACGGATGTGGAAAACATTTCCAATGCGCACACGCACACACACACACACACAAACACACACACACACACACACACACACACACACACACACACACACACACACACACACACACACACACACACACACACACACACACACACACACACACACACACACACACACACACACACACACACACACACACACACAGGTTTATGTTTGAGTGTACAGCGATTGGTTCAGTTAGTGTGTGAATACCATTTATACCATTTCTTCAAAGTATAGTTTATCCGTTTCCTCTTAGTTTTCCAGGGTTGAACTAGAATATATATATTATTCTACCATGCTCATGTCTGTGCACTAAATACAAAGCTTAGCATAAAAACTGGAAGTAGAAAACCACTTGCTGAACAGTACAGACACCAAAACATAAAATCGAGGTTTTAGTATAACTCACTTCAATTATAAAACTAACTGTAAAAACCACAACTTGCAATTTATATGTATAACAAATTGTATATTTAGTCTTTAATATGCATGTCACATATTCGAGGTATAACATGTTAGTTAGAGAGCTTTCTTTATTCAACCCTTGGACAGAACAAAGACTCTTCCCTGCTTTATATTTAGCACTAAAGTGGTAGTGATCTCTTGCTCTAACTCCGAGCAACAAACAGAATAAGCTTTTCACAGAGGGTCAGTATCTTCATGATACTTTATCACCACTGACACCTCAAAGTTCACTGAACCTCCATGAATGATAAGTGAATGTCATCTAAAGGAAATGCAGAGTACAGAGGTTCAGCTGACAGCAAGTGCCCTGAAGTGTGTGTGTCCATCCGCCCCTTGTTTTATGCAACTGGACAAGCTTCAGCTGTCCCTTTGTCTGAGAGCCCTGCAGGCCTGTGTGTGTGTGTGTGTGTGTGTGTGTGTGTGTTCAACTTAAGAGGGAGCATGTGTGTATGGAAAAGCAAGGGATGTTCAGGCTATTTATCTCTTTTAATGTTAGCAGCACACACATACCCACATACCCACACACACACACACACACACACACACACACACACACACACACACACACACACACACACACACACACACACACACACACACACACACACACACACACACACACACACACACACACACACACACACACACACACACACACACACACACACACACACACACGCACACACTTGTCCCCTGATTTATGAGCGAGTGTGTATGTGTGACTGTGTTTTTGGAGGGATCCTGGGGGCCTGGGAACAGTGTGGAAATCATATTGGGTTTTCCTCTGGCTCATCTCAGAGTCATGGGAAACAACACTGACCAAAAACAACAGAGATTGTGCACGCTGCAGCCCGGCCACCCAACATTCTACTGTTTGGACAGGACATCATACACCAATGTCTGCCATAGATAAAAAAAAAAAGCATGTCAAGAGCAAGAGTATGGCATTGACACAAAGCGGTCTCTCAATTATGCTCTGCAGCTTACCTTCTGGTTTGAAATACAAACAAAATCAGACTCAATAATTATGATAGCTTCACTGCAACATTAGCATGTTACCATATCACATAAGATAATGAACTCACATGATAATGAACATGTTTAGTGCTTTACAAGAACTACATAGAAGACAACAGGTAAAAAAAAAAAAAAAAAGAAGTTTAACCCCAATAGCCCCAAGCTTTTTCTGTCCACAGCACGATAAGCTTATGAGAAATACACGGTCGCCCATAAAAGTTTGGAATACAATATTTTTGACCTCTTCTCATGAAATGATTGTGACAATGTGAATTATTCTTGATCAATCGCATCCAAACATATCACAGTGAAAATTAAACCATTAACCTTTGCTACCTTTGTATTCAGGCTTAGACAAATGTCACTGACTCACTAATATTGAGTATGGCCTCCCTGACAGGCATTACAGCTTGGGCAAAGGTGACATGTTGTCTTTATGGATGAGAGCCGCTATACCCTTGACCATAAAGATGGAAGACAAAGGGTGCGTTGATTAAGTGGTAAGAACCAAGCCACTCAAGCAGGTGGCCTCTCAGTGATGGATGGGCTGGTATTCATTATGGAGGAAAACACCATTGGTGGTGCTGGATGGAAACGTCAACTCCGTCCTGTAGAGGAGAACTATTGCCTCCCACAAGCAAGAAGGGACTGGGAACAACTTCAGGCTGCAAGACCACAACCAGAGACCCCATAGGGCAGCTGCAGTGAGATCATTCCTTGATGCAGAAGGGGTGTAGCAGATGCCATGGCTTGTTTGCCCCAATTTTGTTTAAACCTGAATACATTGCAAAGGTTCATTGTGGTTTAATTTTCAATGTGAAATGTTTGGATGAGATTGATCAATACCGTTTTGAGAAGATATACACTTACTTTATCAAGAATAAATCACATAATCACAATCATTTCATGAGAAGAGCCTCAGGTCAAAATATTTCATTCCAACTTTATGGGCGACGGTGTAGTATATTCTGAATGACATTCTGATGACTACATGATATGTATTGCATTCTTGTTGGTGCAAACCCTTATCATCTTAAACATATTGGTGCCTTATCATACTCATAATGCCAATAATGATAACATGATGCTGTTTGACAGGCATTAGTTCTCTCGCCAACTAATCCCCTCTGCACTCTTCACTGAGAAGTAGCCTGAGTGAGCAGGAGTTACATGGTATTCCTGGTACCCTGCACGGCCCTTGAGTCCTTTTATATTTAGGTCAGTGTAGGAGAGAGAGCTTGAAAAATCCCAGCGCTGAAATCTCAGTTTTGGGCCAAAACAAACGCCTCCGACAAACAGTAAGCACAGGCCAGCTGACTGCCACGTGCATTCTGAAAACATTCCAGTGCTATTTGGTTATATAGCTAAATAGAGCAGAAGCCTTAGTGGATCAAGCATGTGAGCTAATACATGCATGATAACAATTTAACACAACTCAATGACTATGCAGAAATCAAATATTAACAAACAGACTTGTGTTTATCCAGCCAGGAGACATATGATAATACCAGATGTTTTATGAACTATGAAGACAAACAAGGCTATTGATTGGCTAATACATGACATTGACGTAATATGAGCAGTAAATGGAGGCTGACGCAGACAATCGTCAATGGTTGAGTTATTCAGTAATAGAACATTTCAGTTCATTACTGTGCTATTTACCGCAGAGGTGAGTCATTTCAGAATAATTAGCCTTCAGACCTTGGTATTTCTTTTAAAGACCAAGCCAAATGACCTGCTCTTTGCAAAGTACAAAAGTATTTCTCTCAGCTAAGACAATTAAGAGCCAGACAACACCATTGAAGCTTCCTGCTGTTTCCCGGGAGATGGGGAAGGTATGACAGAAGCTAGAAGTTCAGTGTGCTGAGGAACAAAACAGCTCCTGCAGGTTCCTGTCCTCACACTCCCCCCCGACCTCTCTTAAATAACACAGCTCTCCTGACACCACTCGGCAAACCAAAAACTTCTAAATACAACATCTTTCTTGCTTATACTCGGGAAGGAAGGGATGTTGCAAGACATGCAGACAAGAAGTTCATTCTCTCTCTCTCTCTCTCTCTCTCTCATATGCCAGCTGTTTGTGTTCCATCAGTAACATGTAACAATGGATCCACAATATTGAGTTGTTGTTGCAGAATATAACCTCAATAAATGATTCCAGTGTTGGCCAGATGTGATCAAATCAAAATACTAATACATACTGTAGTTTCAATTGTTGGAGCATTTCTTTTCTGTTTAAGGCAAGCTATATTTTTATAGTAGACATTGTGTTACCTTAGGCTATCTACAACCGTTTCGATTTCAAATAAATTTGAAAAGTAGTAACTTGCCTTGCATTCATTAGGTTCGATATACTGGTAATAACTGCTTTTCATTGTTAATATGGACTGTGAAATGCAAAATAATATTGTTATAAATATGAGATAAATGTTTTTATATTAATCAAGTTTAATATTGAAATTCAGTAATGAATGAATTTTTTAAATGTTTGACAGCCCTAATGATTATACGTTATATCCCTGAATTTTTCCCAGGTGTCACAAGCAGATGAAGGTTTCACTTCCTGTGAAATATCTCACCATCTATAAGGATCTTGGGACAAAATTGTGTACCGACATTCATGGTTCCTAGAAAAAACATCCTAACACAACCACGGCTGGCTTAAAGGTGCAGTGTGTAATATGACATCATCAAGAAAGTTCTACAAAGTTCTAGAATGCAACGCTCCCTGGGTAACCCCAACCCTTTCGAATAATAACAGAAGCTACAGTGGCCTTCAAGGACAAGAACAATTAAAAAATTTAAACAATGCACCTGATGACATTCCAACTATGACACTTTCAAGATGGCGGCACTAGGCCTTGGTCCAGAATATGCAGAAATATGGACATATATGAGACCCTTTCTAAGGGAAAAAATAATAATTAAAAACATTTTTTTCAGCTATTATGCACTGAATTAAATGTACTTATGGATATTATTATTACTTTCTACAAAATCTGCTAGGAAATAAAACCCAAAATTCTACACACTGCAGGTTTAAGGAGTTTACACTTTTTCAACTAAACTGGCCCAACCAGCTGCAATTAGCTACAGTGTATTCTCATTCAGAACATCTAAGTGTTTGTTTATTGGTCCTCTCTGGAAGGACTAATGAGAACTCTTTTAGTCATAGTTTATTTTTGAATCAATGGTTATTATGGTGCAGAATCACAGCTTCATTCTCTGGGGAGAGCCGTGTGAAGGAGGGGGCCTCCGTAACAGCTCCAATAATAACTCCACACATGACGCGCCGCTGCTGTGGCTTTAGCGAAAATAGCTACTCAGTGGGAAGGTTTTGGAAGATAAATAGATGCACATTTTATCAAGTGATAACAACACTTTCTTTTGTTGAGTAATTATGTTAGGGGAGCTTCTCCTCGAATATCTTACATTAGTTTTGCTGATATGGGAGCAACAATTTCACACGTCTTTTCAGTGACATCATTTTTCAGTTATAATTCAATATAACTTCAGAAGCCTTAGTGGGGGGGGGGGTGAGAAAGTGGTTCCTGAAAAAACAAAACAGAATTTGAAACGCGGATAACAGTCAATCCATCACAAATAGAAAATACATTCCAACAACAGTCTCTTCAATCCACTGATGCCTTGGAATCAAAGGGCATTATTTCCCCTGGTTCTGTGGGAGCTGCTTTGGCTCGGGGCAATTTTTAAGAGTCCCATGAGTGAACCCTCTAAGTGTTTATGCACATCGACTCTCACTCTGGCTTGTCTGCTCTCTCTCACACAGGCAAACATACATGTGCAGACAGATTGTCCATTGACTAAGGGCATATTTCACACACCATTTGTGAAAACACACAAACACCACCACTGACCTAGAAGTTGGCCTGCCTGAAAACCCGTATATGGAATGTAACATCTGGCTCAATAACAACATAACTCAATAACTGTGCTGTTACAGTGCAGAGAAAAAGAGGAAAGAGCAATAAAAAAACACCCAAAATAACTAAAAATAGAAAAAACTCTTCTTATCACGACTCTTCCACGATGGAGTCATGGTTGCTGGCAAGACAACGTGCTCAAAGCAATTACATCATCACAGAAGCATTTTAGCTGTCCAATAGAAAGCAATTAGTATTAATAAGAGACACATGGTTTTCCAGTCTCAGAAATTGAGGAGAGAGAGAGAGAGAGAGAGAGAGAGAGAGAGAGAGAGAGAGAGAGAGAGAGAGAGAGAGAGAGAGAGAGAGAGAGAGAGAGGGAGAGAGAGAGAGAGAGAGAGAGAGAGAGAGAGAGACCCCTAAGAGAAATAAGTACTGTAAGACAGAAAGGCAGACGGGTTGGAGAGCTCAGGTTGACAACAGGGAGGTCTCAGCCTTTTCACTGATGCCATGGCAACGTGTTCCATGCAGATGGTAGGGAAGAAAAAGCAACTAGAAGAATCAGGTTTAAACTCAACCTCGATCCATGATCAAAAATGGTGTGTGTGTGTGTGTGTGTGTGTGTGTGTGTGTGTGTGTGTGTGTGGGCAAAACATCAAACACCAGCGTCAGTGTCAAATGAGCAGGAAGACTGTGTAATTCAAGGGATTTACATTTGGGTAGCAGCAATCCCCTGGCCTGTAGTTCTGTGATATTCATGAGGATCTAACATCCCTATGAATGACACCACACCACTGATACTGACAGCTCAACAAGGAAAAGATGTCAGGCACAGACTCAAACATGTCTGAGCTACCACCTTTCATCTACGTGTCATAAAGTTATACTGTATCCCTGCTCTCTCTCTGTATTTCCTCTTGTTGATTTCACTGTTATTCTTGTTGTATGGAAAACCACTTGCTGAGTCCACTTGCCATGCAACAATCACAAGCTCTAGTCAGGGTAGCGCCCACTGTAGACCATAAGAACCAGACTTATGCTGTCATTTATGATTTTTATTTTTATTTTTACCACAAATTAAGTCAACACTGCCCCGCTCCAATCTTTGATTTAATCTACCTTTTCAAAACTGCCCAAGTAGTTGAAGAAGCATTACATTTTTTTTGTCAAAATCAGTGAATATCTCCTCACGATCCGCTACCTGTTCTTACTGTGTGTGCGCGCTGAAAAATAAATCCAGTGGTAATACACAGCTTTAGTTCTGTAAAGGGACATGTTGCTAACTATAGTGGGCACCCTTTATTTACATATCCGTTTACAGAGCCTAGGACATGTACTACTAACACCAGATGTTTTTTCAGCACACACACACACACACACACACACACACACACACACACACACACACACACACACACACACACACACACACACACACACACACACACACACACACTACGAACATGTAGCGGATGGTGAGGAGATATTGATCTTGACATCAAGCATTCTCCAGAATCACTGACTCCACCTTTAAATAATCTTTACAACAACAGGAGAGATAGTACGAGGAGCCTTGCTTGTCACATATGAATGACTAATGTGAAGCAACGGAGGTACACTGAAATGATATTGAAAACAATGCAACGCACAAAGAGGAAGAGAACAATGTACCACTAATGGCCTGGGCCAGCAGCCCGGGCAGAGTGGGTGTCTGGAACAACCACACGCGCTTGCTCATTGGCTCATCTGCTCAATAAAGCTGGGCTGCCACGTTTTCTCTTCCTACTATATCTGCTGTGATATACTCCCACATGTAACCCCCCTCCGCTCATTCACTCTCTTTACTTGCAGCAGACCGGCATGACACGGTTTCCAGCCCACACATTACCGTATCTCTCTCATATCGCTGTCCTTCTGAGAAGCTTCCATCCTACCTGGAACATTATATAAAGACAATTTTGGCCAAACTCATGTATGTGCATGTGTGGAGGACATGTGTGCATTCACCTGCATTGTTAAGAAGGTTTGAATAAAAAAAGGTAAAACACAAAAAGGTGAACGCTTTACATTTTGTATAGTAGGGGAAATGCTTCATTTAAAAGGAATAAACATAACTTTCTTTGTTTGGTATAAGAGGTAATGTATTCAGTACCTAGTCTATTGCATTCTAGCAGAGGGCTCATAGATTTTCAGGAGTGTGTGACATCGACCCGCTGATACAAAAGGAGTCTCTCAAAGGGTTTACATTAAACGGGATTCCCTTTTGTAAGTGGATTTTTAATCTTTCTCAATCAACAATGATGAGTTATGCAGTTGGTTATCTCTTGATGAAACTAATTTTCATGCCCATGCTTTTTACACAGGATCTATTGCTCATAGTACATGTGTTAAAAATCTCTAAGTGAATGTTTAGCGACGATTTTACTGACACCCAGGACTTCATACCTTAGGGGTTAAATAACAGGAATCTTAGGTCCTAACTAAAACATCCCTCTGATGTCTATCCTATAATATTCTATATCCAGGTCTTGACACATGTCACTCCAGTCACCAGAGCATTCCCACATAGCGAGGGGGAAGCCCTGTGCTAATTCTGGGCCTGTGGACTCGTGGCCAGCCAGGGTGTGAAGCCAAAGCCTGTCAAGGAAGCTTAGGGACAGGCTACACAGCTACTGATGCCACCGCTGCTGTCAATATGTCTGGCCCTAGTGGGGAGGTGTCGCTGTTGAGGCCGGTGAGGTAATGGAGTGTGTGCTTTAAGGGTGTTATAGTTCATAACATTCTTAGTCCTTCAGATTAAACACCTGCTTCTATTTGTCATCACGCCTACATACGCTGTGTGCATTCTGTGTCTGCCTCACTGTTTATTTGTATGGCATGGAGCAGACCTAACAGGCCTCCAAGTGAAATTTAGCAGCTGTTGTTTTCGATTACACACACACACACCACACCACACACAAATGCACGCACTCACGCACTTATGCACACGCACACACAATGCATCTGATTAGCAAGAGCGACAAGTGAAAACAACTATTGCTGTTGATCACTTTATTCTGCCAATCACATTTATTCTAGAGGAAATATCAAAAAGTGAATTTGAAAGAGGCACATTGTTTCATGTCTAATAACTAGGAGCAAAGTGTCAAAAACTGTCTCTTATCTACACAGCGGGCAGGGGCTGCTCTCACAAACACAACAACAGTAAGCATGTACCAAGAAAGTCTTTCAATCAACTTCTGGCTGAAAATGCGAAAACTTAATGCAAAACTGCTGTAGATATGATTGAAGCCAAATGGAGAAGAACATGGAGGCAGAATAGCATATAGAGATAGAGAGAGATCACTGTGAAACGCCACAGCTGCTAACTTCAGAAATGGATGGCCCTTGATACGGAGGGCATGCTGCCCATGGGGGTGGACGCTGCACACTGACACAGTCCAAATGAGTCAATAATAAACTATGTAATGTTGCATGTCACAGCTTACAATTAGCAAAATGTGGTGACACTAGCCCCAGATGTGACTTCCTTGTAAGCTCTTAAGATCCAAATTTCAAAAAAGACAATTTCTACAAGGCCAAATACAAAATTGGCCTTTTGTATTTGGCTTCATGAAATCTGCATTACGTTTTTTTTTCTACTTGGGGGCAGCAGACACATGCCATAAACACTGACATATGATCACCTTTTCGGTTGATAACTTGTTAGCAAACTCTTGCCTATTTACAGGGATCTTATTTGTGTTCATGTGTTTAATGTGCTGTATGTGCAATCTTCACTCAAATGTGACTCTGTTTGGTTTTACATAAACTCCTCAGACAAACATCTGGCTCTTTGCTGCACTTTGTTGATCATTCCCAATGGGTTTATCACAAGCAGCGCCCTATTCACATCCACATTCTGCATCTCCCAGTCTACATTCAGGAATGATAAAAAAAAGGAAGATGTATCTGAAAGCTTTTGTGAAGCTACAGTGGACCTTTGATTTAAGATATGTTGTCACACATTGTTTAAAGTAAAGAAAAAGCTTCTGTGCCCACACATAAATGAAACACTTAAGTGCAGATGTTTTACACCACAAACCAAAGACAAGCATTCTTCTACATCATTCCACCTGGATTAGAGACATTATGTGGTACTTTCAGAAAACTTTACATTGAATACAATTTGAAGTAGAGCTCCTTGGGTCTGAACAATGGTTGAAGGATTTTTTAATGAATGAGAGTCAGAACAAAGAGCTTTTCACGTCTACTGTGACGGTCAGTTTAATTCAAACCCGGAGTGATTCACATACAGTGTGTGGCTATAAATAGACAAATCAAGTACAGACTCCACTGGAATCCTTTTCTAATTGGGTAAGAGGGAAGAGACATTTGGCTCTACTCAGCAACAGGCCCCGCAGCCCATCCATTAACAGTTGGTTTCCTCCTTTCTATCTGACCTTAATTGGTAGAGGTCATGGCGGACAGATACACACAGAAACACACACACACACACACACACACACACACACACACACACACACACGCACACACACACACACACACACACACACACACACACAGTTGAGTAAAGACAACTAGCTGGTGTGTAGCTACATTTGAATGAGAGGCCGCAGAGGGATGTGGTTTTTTGGGCATTCCAAGAGAAGGGTGCGGTAAAGGATGCAGCCCTGATTGAGAGCAGATTCTAAAAATAAGATCTAATGTAAGAAGATGCTAGTGTAACACTGTCACATCTACAAAGCTAAACCATGTGGATCCAAACTCTCAACATAGCCATGGTTCTTCAGTCTGCATGCTTTAATACAGAGCTATTGGGAAGCTTGACTTCACTGTCCAGTGGCCACACAATGTAATTGGCAGATAGTTGACACTGTCACTGCTAATGGGATACAATAGTTGACTGTCATGTCATGTCACAGAGACAAACAGACTGGTGATAGCTCTAGCTCTCAGTGACAGGCTTTACTTTGCTTCCTGTGGTCTACTTTCAGATTGGACTTCTCACCACACTAATGCAAATACGTATGGTAAAAAAACAAATTAATCAAATCAATGAGCACAGCAGACTGCAGAGATTATACTAAAGTCCGTCAGCCATTGTTATGATTGAACACATCAGACAGTCTAGCATTGCCAAGCAGTGATGACTCACAGGTCAGAGAATGTCATCTGACCAATGGCAGGGCCAGGTGTCCGCTCTAAGTCATCTACATTGTAATACGATGGGCGCCTTTCATTCTAATTAAAAGGTTGAGTCAGCGATCACTTTTGGTCAAAATCAGTAAATATCTACCAACTGTCCTACCAACATCTACCTGTCTGTACTGTGTGTGTGCTGAAGAAAAGTCTGGTGCTGTTTATACACAGCCTAGGCTAACGGATATAAATACACTCAACAAAAATATAAAAGCAACACTTTTGTTTTTGCTCCCATTTTTCATGAGATGGACTTAAAGATCTAAAATTCATTCCAGATACACAATTGTACCATTTCTCTCAAACATTGTTCACAAATCTGTCTAAATGTGTGATAGTGAGCACTTCTGCTTTGCTGAGATAATCCATCCCACCTCACAGGTGTGCCACATCAAGATGCTGATCTGACATCATGATTAGTGCACAGGTGTGCCTTAGACTGTCCACAATAAAAGGCCACTCTGAAATGTGCATTTTTTTGCTTTATTGGGGGTCTGGGGACTCAGAACCAGTCAGTATCTGGTGTGACCACCATTTGCCTCATGCAGTGCAACACATCTTCTTCGCATAGAGTTTATCAGATTGTCAATTGTGGCCTGTGGAATGTTGGTCCACTCCTCTTCAATGGCTGTGCGAAGTTGCTGGAGACGGCTTATGGTGGAGAAATGAACATTCAATGCACGAGCAACAGATCTGGTTGACATTCCTGCTGTCAGCATGCCAATTGCACGCTCCCTCAATGCTTGTGGCATCTGTGGCATTTTGCTGTGAGACAAAACTGCACATTTCAGGGTGGCCTTTTATTGTGGACAGTCTAAGGCACACCTGTGCACTAATCATGATGTCAGATCAGCATCTTGATGTGGCACACCTGTGAGGTGGGATGGATTATCTCAGCAAAGCAGAAGTGCTCACTATATCACACATTTAGACAGATTTGTGAATAATGTTTGAGAGAAATGGTACAATTGTGTATCTGGAATGAATTTTAGATCTTTAAGTCCATCTCATGAAAAATGGGAGCAAAAACAAAAGTGTTGCGTTTATATTTTTGTTGAGTGTACAAAGGGAGTGGAATTATTAGCCTGTCAACACTCCTCCATCTAGTCAGGTACAGGCAGTGTTTGTGACGTCAGCAGCAAACGCTTAATCTAAATTTGAAAAAAAAGGTGGATGTGGAGTTTTAAATAACATGAAAAGTAAGTGGTATAAATAACTTCAACGCTATAGCACACACATGAATAGATGGAGTGAGGGACTAGAGTGTGCAGTGGGCAGTACATCATGTCCCCATGTTGAAGCTGTCAGCAGCTTGTCTGTGGGAAGCATGAGACTGACAGGTGATGATCTAGATTGATGTGAGCCACTGAGCCACTCGTATGGAGCAGAGGAGAGGCGCCTGGGAACTACTGCAGGGCTAGTGCACTGAGGGTGGCTGGGATGCTGTGATATACAGTATGTCTGTACACTAACCCTGCGTTCCGAATCGCATACTCTTTCTTTTTTCTATTCTATATACTACATCCGACGATCTAGTTAGGATGCAGTAGGAAGACTATTGGGATATACTTTTACTCTTTTATTTCATCATAACATTGCGCCTTGATCTTGCCTCTTGCTCTTATATCCGTCGCATCCCCGTTTGTTTTCATATGGAGGCTTCGTCGATGTGACGTCACTTCAAGTGTGCACCGGATTGTGGGTCAGAATTGCCCAAATAGGATGCTGTTTTCAACACTAACAATCTTGGCCGGATGAAGTAAGACATCCGGGTAATTCTAACTTCTAAATCTGGCCACAAGAATCGGGACATCCTAAATCTTTTTTCTACATACTATATAGTAGAAAGTATGCGATTCGGAACGCAGGGTTAGTTCATCAAGGACATGTCTTGACGTTTAGGAATTCAAAATGTTCTGAAATGTATTTTTGCCTGATTCACAGGATATCACGGATATATAGTTTTGGTATTTGCCATTCAGTAATATTGAGCACTTTGAAAAGGTCCATACCATATGACTAACGTCCTGGGTTCAGATCTGGTTATATGTTGTTACCTCTCAAGTCTCAATATTCAAAATGGACTTGCCAATAAAGGCAGAAATGCCAGGTTAAAACATTTTATTAAATATTCCCCTAGTATGACATTCTTATCCTGAGCAGGGGGCTCAGCTAGCTGCACTACCGTTGTGTCCTTGGTTTCAATGAGGAATGCAAACAATTTGAACTATCCATCCTGAGAAAACTGAAGGACAAATATAGAAAGTGTTTCCCACACTGTGTTTGATAAGGAAAACGAGCCAAAGAAAACCAAACAGCCAACTGAAAGTCATGCCATGCTGTCTCAAGTCCTACACGCTCATTTAGACATTTTCTTCAATCACTACACACTAACACTCATAGAAACTTCAAGAGTCATCACTACTATTTTATATTACAGACAAAAACCTTGTGACAAAAAAACAAGAGTTAAGAAAAACTCTCTGGCAATAAATAATATTTATTGTTTATAAATAATTGAAACAAGCATTCCCCTGGAGAAGCTATCAGTACCGCGGACATAGAGTATAGTGTGCATCTTGGTGTATACATACCCTTACAGTTTCTTATACGTTTGGCTTATTATGACACATCATTAGTGTATAAGGAGTTAAGGACACTAGTCTTGAAGGACCTTGTGTCTCTACAGTATTCCTATAGCCTAATGGTGTAGATTTCAGCCAGGGGTGGGAGCTGTTGACCTACCATGTTTTGCAGTTCATACCATTTTGTCCAGATATCCCCTGTCTTGTACTCAAGTGTTCCCATACCACACAGTTACTCCTTAAAGTCTACCGTTCTCTCTCTCTCTCTCTCTCTCTCTCTCTCTCTCTCTCTCTCTCACTCTCTCGGAACTACTAGCGCCGGGAAAAAAACAAGCAGGCTAAATGACGTATTCCTATACCTTCATGCTTATTTGCCCGGAGCAGCCCATAAAACGTCCATAGAGCCCTCTCTATGCTTCTTTCTTTACTCTTTAATCCCGTGCGGGCCGTGTGCGATTAATCTGCGTTAATTTTTTTAATCGCGTTAATTTTTCTGTGATTAATTAATCGAAATTAACGCGTTAATTTGACAGCCCTAATAAATAGGTAAATACTATACCAAAACAGTTTACAACAAATGATGAGAGCACAGTCTTAATCAAATATTTTCCTAACAAATGAAGTGTGCCATCCTGGTAAGTCTGACGGAAGGCAGTATGATAAATTAAGTATAGGCACAATCAATGAAATCGTTTGGCCTGTTGACACTAAAGTAATCACCTCTGCCCTAATCAAGACATACAGTACATACACAATGGAGCAATCAATCTTTCACAATGGCTGTCTTCAGAGACCCTCTCCTGTATGCTGCTGTTTCTAAATGCCAAGTTTGATGTCTAAACACTCATGTCCTCTTGTACAGTACAGAAAAAAACTCCTGCACTTCTTAAAAAGGTCACATACTAACTACAGACAAGCTATGAAACATGCAGACAACAACTTATACAACAGCTGTAGTAGTGTGTCACTCACCAGTGTTGACACCTGCAGCCCAGGTGAGTGCTGCTATCAGACTGCTGGGTCACTCCTTCTGCTGTTTGGCTTTACAACGTCCTCCTGTAGCCACCTAGCTCCTTATCTGAAAGATAACAAGGCAGGCAAGAGACCCACGTCACACCTTTAAACTTCTATTGTTCTGCTTCACTTGATGCCACGTTGGTATTCCGCTGACCAGTAAAAAGACCAGTGTTGTGCACTGTAATGTATATGTTTGAGTTCATAGATTTGTGTACAAACAAACATGTGTGTTCATGTTGAGTTAATGGGTAAGTCTGTTAAATTGAAGTCGGGTTGCATGAGGTACTTATACCTTACGCCACATATAGAAATGCATACCTACAAAATGAATATATGTCCTATATTACACCATATTTTCACTGCTTTACTTTGCCGCCCGACGGCTGTTTATTTTTGCAGTTTCAAGCCTATTTTGCCCATTGTATTGGTCGGCGTAATGATATAATGTGGCCGAACTATGCTTGAAAAAATTGTGCAAAAATAAACGACTGCATAACTTATGCAGTGAAAAAATCCTATATGTGGTGTAAAATTGCACTGATATTAATTTTTTAGGTTAACTTTCATATACAATATGATACGTTTTTCTGCCGCCCCCCCCCTCCGAAATAATAAGCTACTAGGATGACTTCTGCTACAGAGGCGTCGCTACCTGAAACTCCTTAGACTGTGCTGATCACCATCTCCATGAGGAAACAGACTAATATGCATAAGTAACTCATACCCTAATTCAATAATACTGAAGTAGCCCTTTAATGTCTAGGTCAATGGGTGGATGTGTATCACTGACTGTTGGTCTGGACATGTGACCTGCAGGGCCAACAGAAGCATGAGATCCTGGTGTGACCTCAGAGTTCTGACCTGGGGTCAGAGGAAACACAGCCTGGGTGATGCTACTGTATGACCTTCCTTCCCCTAGCACTGCCTCAGCTTATCTGATGAATTCAAGCTGCTCAGACACTCAGCGACTACTCTACGCTGATTTTTATGAGGTTATTTGGTGTCATTTAAAAAGGGATGATCCAAAGATAATATCAGCAATATCTAAGCTAGTCATTGAGTGCAGAGTTAGATCCCCAGCTTGATTTGAAATAAGAACTAACACAGAAGTGCCTTTACCCATTAGCATTAACTATGTGTAATAGAGGGTTCAACATTGGGGTTTAACATATACAGCCACTTGAAAAGTAATAATATTACATAATAATGTCTCTCAGTAAATATGAGTCCACAGAACCACCAGAGCATCCTCTCTTGAAGCTTTTATTTAAATGATGTGGAGATGCACCGATCAGTCCAATATCCAAAGAGTGGATTGCAGCCATATCAGACACGATATACGTACTAATATTGGATCAAATGTGGACCCATCTCTAATGCATTGCTTAGAAGACAGCTAATGGCTAAGTATCATTCACTCGCAGCTCAGTTTGACAGGCTGAAAAACAAGCAATATTTTCCCATCCTAATCCCCATGGTAAAATGTGGCCTAATATTCCATTAAGCCCTAGCAGTTAGCAGTGTGACGCCAGCCTGCTCAGCCTCATGATGCTGACTACAGCTGTCAGGAATAACACACAGTCACAGCCTGATCAAGTGTGTGACCATCTGGCTCCACGTTCATGTAATAGACTATAAGGTGAGACATCTACTTTCTACACACTGCTTTGACAACATATACAACATGCAATCATACTGAGGTGACTGCTGATGGAAACTGATTAGCTTAGCCTAAGAATGTTAAACTACACCGTCAACGTCCCCTAGTGCAGTGGTTCTCAATTATTTTCTGTCATGCCCCCCCCTAGGGGACAGAAATTTTTTCGCGCCCCCCCTAAATTGAAATACTATTGAGAACCTGCTAATATTTATTTATTTATCTGTACAAAACCACTGTATGAGTTTCTGGCACGAGCGTTCTGCATACAATCACCTTATTATCAGATTAGATAACAAAAATTAGCTGAGATAACTTCTGCAGCAAAAAAATTCAAAGTTCAGTTTATTAGCTCAATTTGTAACATTTAAACAAGACTGTGAATCTCAGGACAGAAAAACAAGAGCAAATGATTCACTGAGGTTTGCATTTCATTCAAAACATTTTTAAACTGTAAACATAGTTAAGGTGGTGTTTTTTTTATTATTATAGGCCAATAGGCCTTCTGTGATGCGATGTTATTATTAGTCTACTTGCTTGATTTCTTTTTAAATAGCCTACAGAGACACATGTGGACATTTATTTACTGCAAATCGCGTGGATATGACCTAGCACTTGAATTCAGTTGGAATTCAAGGCAGCCTGCGCCCCCCGACAACTCACGGCGCCCCCCCAGGGGGGCGCGCCCCACCATTTGAGAAGCACTGCCCTAGTGGATCCTAGTGAGTCCTCATTTTCAGTTAAAAAAGGCTTGTTATCATAAAAATATAGAGATATGGGGTGAAATTCCCATTGCTCAAGCATTACTCTGACTAGATATGTAACTTACATGCATTTCAGTTGTTTTTGATATGTGTTAAATACTGTGTAGACCATTAATCTGCAGTTTTGGTGGATTTATCCTATTTGAAGTAAGAAGAGACACAGTTTTGATGGTTTCAGCATATCAAATGGAAAGAGCTGAATGGAAGATCATTGCTTGTTTTTTTTTTGATAAAAAAATATTTTTGTCATTTGAGAATGCTTTACGGGATAAATGATTTATCAATATTAAAAACAAATGTTTGATGCCAAAATTCAAATAAAAGTGTTGCACTTTATCTTGGTTTTTCCAACTGTCCAATAACAGTATACTGACTGGCCCGTAAGTCATTTTTCAAAAGTACATGACATAAACAACAATCTCCTATGGATGTGATAAACATGTAATAGGCAGGGACATTTGACTTTGCTCTCTGGTGGACAAACTAGGTAATAGTGAAACTGTTTCTCAATTACATCAAACACCTTGTTACTTATCAGCAGAAAAACCACTGATACACTCACACAAAGCTACAGTATTATTGACCTATGCAAGCCTTTGTGGTCTATCTAGCTCTGGGTCTCACACTATAGGCTACCTAATGTGACACACAACACACAACCTGTTTTAATCATAACAGTAAATGTCATTGCATGACATTTGAACAATTCCTATAAAAAGTAGCCTAGGTAAACAGAGTTTAGGTTTGCTGATTAAATAGCCTTCTTTACTTGAGTGTGGCCAAGTCACTTAACCATGCGTGAGAAATCCCTGTAATGCACATATTTGTTTATTCACTGACGGGTGCAGCCGTGCACACAGACTACAGATTACTCTTCAATTTACATTTGGTCAGAAACTTTTCAATCCCATCATTGGTTGGCTTCCTTGGAGTTAAAACATTAGGCAAGATTTTGACCAATTTTATTATTACTGATCCAAAAAATCTCATTCTAATCCACCTCCATTATACCCATCAAACTCTCTGCAAATAGCACATGCAACTACTAAATGTTTATGTGTTTGAGAGGGCAAGGTGTTTTTAGTTTTGTATCCGAATACCTTTTTGGGCATGAGTGAAATAACACAAGAAGGAGAGAGTAAGACACGTTGATTACCGTGATATAACAAACTTCATTACAGCGGAAGAAAACCCCGCGGAACAGCAAATCCTTGTCGCATCATCCTGGAGCTAATAGGTAAAACAATTAGTTTTCTATCCTAAAAAGCTCAATTAGCATAGCAAGCTAAAATGCTAGGGTTTTAGCATGGACATATAAAGAAGGGTTTTAGGATGCACCAATATAGACTTGACACAGTTTACTGTCTGTTGACAAAAACTAAGAAGAAGTAGCGAATAGCTAGCAACACACTTAAAAGTTACTAATGTGGACGTCATTTCATTGACTGCTTTCATTTTAACCAGGTGTCGTTAATTAAGACGCTATACAGTTACCACAACGTAACACACAGCTGTACTGTCAAACTGATGGTCTTTAAGAGGGAATAAGCCAGTAAGCGGTAAACGAGCAATAAATAGCTAACCTCTCGCAGGACACTTACCACTTAAGTTATAAATGTCAGTAGAAGTCGCTTCTTCATCTGCCGGTGTCTCGGTAAACTACAGAACAACACGAACAACACATACACCATAGATAGTACAAACACACACAGGAACACATGGGTGTCCCAAGTGTCACAGTGTAAAGAGTTGGATCAAAGATTGCAAATAAAGAAGATGTGCTATACTGGTGGAAAACTGATTCATCTTCCGCTCTGAACAATTGGATGTGTCACGAGTCACGACAAAAGCACCTTCGGACAAAGCACACACTTCAGCGTCAGACATTTTTACAACACATGACTTGATTGGTAGGCTACTTGAGGAACAAAAAACGACTGTGTAGGCAAATTCTGTCCCCGTCCTGGGTTGATATTAATATGTGAAAACCATATCTGCCTGTATTTTTGGTAAACCGGAAAAGGAGCAGAGTGAGTAATCTGTTTTATTTGTACTCTCTAGCCACTTTGCAATGAATTACATTGTTTTTTCTTTAGACTCTGGCGCCATCTAGTGGAGCACCATGGAAGCGAAAGCATTTCCTCACGAAACATATAGTGCCATACAATATGGGCTAGTAGTTATAAAACCACCATGATTTAAATTGCAGTGCAATTCCCGAATTGAGCCAAATGACCCTCTAATCACTTAAAGCTGTTTAATATTTTCCCTTGAATTTTTTTAAAAATTATTTTTCACTGGCTTTTTGTCAACAATAACCATTCAATTTAAAGGTGAAGTAAGCAATATATTTATGTTAATATTCGTGTTAAATCGCTCTATATTTATACAGTAATCACTTATATTGTGTGCACGCTTCATAACTCCGATCTCTCAATCACCCGCTCTGCATGTAATTGGCAGATACACTTTTCTGGGATCCCACTACTGATATCCAATCAGAAGGGAGAACGCCACAAACCGGCACGACTGGAGCAGAGCAGGTAAAAATCCTTCCAAATGTCTGTTTTGATGCTTTTTTTAAGATATTTTTTTGGGCATTTTTATGATTTATTGATAGTGCAGAGAGACAGAGGTGAAATGGGGCAGAGAGGGGAGTGACATGCAGAGAACGACCGCGGGTGGGAATCGAACCCGGGTCTGCTGCTGGGCCCGGCCCGGTTGAAAAAAGCTCAACTTTTCAGAAAGGCGGTGGAGACGTCACCGCCGCTTTTTTCAACGGGCTAAATGAGATAGTAGATCGTCAGGACTCTTCCCCTTTGCAACCAAGAAGACGGAAGAGAAACTGCTTTTTCCGTCTCTGTTTACCCGAAACTGTACAAAAATAGTGACTTAAAATGACCAGAACAGAGGGAGGAGAGCCCGTTTGTGGGAGCAGATTAGGCAAACACTTGATTTGCTGTATTTTCATCTCCTAAGGATCGTTTCATGCGCACACATCAGCCTACAACTTGCTCTGTGTGTGTTTGCAGGAGCCGCGATAACTACTCATCCAAACAGAGGATGGTGGAAAGTATTCTCCGTTTCAGAAGACTACTCATATTAAAATGTATAACGATTTTAAATAGAAAACAGCAAGCCTAAACAGTTAAACCAGTGTTGATCATAGGTCTGACAGTGACAGATGACGATCAGCTTTTTCTCTCCCCCGCTCACAGCGTTCTCTCTCCCAGCGCATAAAACGCTTGAAAAAAGCGGCCGGAATAAACGCTCAGTAGACACACTCCCGAGCGTTTAACGCTGGAAAAAGGCGTTAGGTGGACACGGGCCCTTACTGAGAGTAAGTTAGCTAAAAGAACCATTTTGCTTACAGCACCTTTAAGTTTGTTTTGTGACTTCTTCTCTTATTTTGAGTTGCTGCTGTCTGCCTCCTACATTCCCGCCAGAAAGACACAGGCACACAGGAAGTGACATGAAACCGGAAATGTATTACTAGTATTACGTTTTTTTTTTTTAAGATATTTTTTTGGCATTTTTATGCTTTTTATTGATAGTGTAGAGACAGAGTTGAAACGGGGCAGAGAGGGGAGTGACATGGCATGCAGAGAACGGCCGCGGGCTGGAATCGAACCCGGGTCTGCTGCTGGCCGAGGCCCATGGAGGGGACGCCTTACCAACTGAGCTAAGGGCGCCCCAGTATTACCGTTTCTGATGACATTGTTATTATTTTCAAAATAATCTTCATAGCAGTAGCCAAGCCAACTATTCTGTAATGAACACTTTTTACCAGAGGTGTCGCAACTTACACTCCAAAAAGCAAAGCACACACAGTACAGATTTAACCTTTTGGTGAGGGTACTGGTGGAGAAGGTCTACAAATTCATTTTGTGATTTCAACTGGACAATGGTTGTCTACCTGTGTGCCTTTTTGCTAATGAAGAGTTGCTGTCTTTCGTATTTGTCTTCATGAGACTTTTCTTCTTGTCACATACAAGGTTTAAGGATACTGGAAATACTAGCATATAAAAAGAATTGTCTGAATTGCTGTTGCATTAATCACAAGCACAGCAAAATAATGATATGTGGTTTGAGGAAAATTCGTAGAAATCCTAAAAAATTATGCAATAATTAAATAATTTAAGGAACCAGGACACAAGAAGACTCACTAACACATATTATTAATATTACCAGTGAGATACCACATCCCCAACATTCTCCAAAACATTGTCTACTGTAGTGTCTCCTAACTTTTCTGTTATTTAGCATTGTATATATGCCTGTCAAAAGACTGCTGTGTGCATGCCAGTCACTCAGAGACTTTGTTTGAACCTAATGTTAACATTTCTATTTGTACACATTAAAAATAGGTTTGTCATGATCATTATTATTTTGCTCCTGATTCCTAGCAGATTCTTTTCGTAATTGAGAATCTAAAAAAAAATATAATCCAACATTTATTCGTTTTTATCTATAATTTTAAATGTAGCTTCATATTACAGATGCATGTTCATACTGAAGCTGCAGTAATGTTTAATTAAAGTGCAATTAAATGAGCAAAAATAAGAAAATAGAAGCTATACTTCATACTGCATGCTTCAAATGAATTATAAAATTATATTATATATTTTACAATTATATATATCAGTTTTATGGGATAATTTCTGGGCTATGTGCTTGCCTGCGATGTCCAAATCTACGAGTTTAACAGTTTTAAAGTCAGGGCATGGTGCTGTGTCTATGACCAGCAGGTGGTGACCAAGTGCTGTGTCTTCTCATGTTCTGAGGCACACTAGATCTCATACAAATCGCCTTGCCAGAAATATGTATTCATTTATTAATTTAATTGATTGTATTGCATACATCATGTTCCACTCTTCAAAACACAGTTTAAATTATAGGATGTTTCTCTTTGCCGAAAGTCAATCAGAATGGCTTTTATGCCGGGTCCAATCTATAGGCACGTGACCATATAGGTTTCTGCATAACATACACCAAGAAAACAGAAATATAATGTGTGTGTGTTGATGAGAGGCATTTTGTACCTCAGGCATTGCTGATAAGTCACTGTTTAAAAAAAAAAAAAAATTGTTAAAGGTGACCCCATTTGGCCCCTTCCTCTGTATGTGTTAACACAATGACTCATATTAATCTCTGGTGCTTTTAAAAAAAACATCACCCTGGACTGCACTGCACAGGATCACATATCAATTTGTCACCATTTTGACATAGTGAAAATAAAAAACCTCCCCCCTTCCCTATGCATCAGTCAGTTCTGTCTATAAATCTCCTCTCACTTTAATGAGTAGAGAGGTAATCAACAAGAAGTGATGCCAGGCGTTGCAATAAATTCTGAGGAATACTAATTGGGGTTTTGAAGGGTCAGAGGACCGTGCCTGTAACATAAACCACCGTGTCACATGCTTCTCACGCTGTGGCTTCTCATCGTATGCACCAAACGTTTGCTCCATTGAAGCACTCAAACATTTCCAAATGATAGATTTTACCGTACAAAACCCATACATTTTGACTTCATTACGGTGCATAGGATAGGATTAAAGGCTATAGCAGTTAAATAAACACAAAATGTGGATGTGTTATGTTCTGTCTGCGTGATCATTTAAATTTCTACATGAGCTGTTATTTTCCTTCATAAGGAAACTATAACAACTAGTTATCATGGAATTTATCTATGCTGCTTAATGTTGGGCCTAATTAAACATTGTTTATATGTATGAGTATGTGTGTGTGTGTGTGTGTGTGTGTGTGTGTGTGTGTGTGTGTGTGTGTGTGTGTGTGTGTGTGTGTGTGTGTGTGTGTGTGTGTGTGTGTGTGTGTGTGTGGGAGAAGTAGAAATGTAAAGATTTCATCATTCATTAGGAGCCGTAACAAATCCACTTTTTGTTTCAGCTGAATCGGAATTACCGTTAATACTCACAATTAACCATCCAATAAGGCAGATAGAATTAATAAGACAATGGGGGTCCAAAATGACCATTCTTTACTGCAACAAAAAGAAACACAGAATGAAGGCAGACAATTCCAATAATAAGCCAAGCTTGGTGATCAGAGAGGAGCGTCAAAATGTCTCCCCCCCCTCCCAAAAAAAGAAAAGAAAAGAAAAGAGTGAGTCCAGAGGGGAGGATTACATTTATCAGGACCGCAGAGCCGCCATGCACACACACACAGTGGCCGGATCAGAGAAGGATAACTCACAGACAGCAAAGGCTTAGTGGAAAAGGGAGAAGAGAAAAGCTGAAGCAATCTGAATAATAAAGCAGTAAATGTATGAAATAGGACAACCAGAACAAAACATAAAAAAAGAAAAAAAAAGTTTTTAATTATTTTGGCTGCATTTTGGAGAATATGAAATTGCCAATTAGGTCTACAATGACGCCGTAAAAAAAAAGAAAGAAAAAAGTGTAATCTCCAGAAGAGATTTTGCGTGTGCCTTTTTAACGGCGTGCAGCGTTTTTAAATGAATTAATTAGGCGATCACAGTAATTACTGTTTATATTGTTGTTAATGAGCCCAAAGGCAAGCGAGCTGCACTCATCCAAATTACACTCATGAGGCACGGAGCCAAGAAAAGGTCCAAAACCGGAGCGCCCGCATGTTAAACATTCCCCGAGTCTTCGCTGGTTTTTAGAGACAACCAAAGGAATGCTTTCAACTCACAGTTCCTGCTTACCACATACAGGTATAAGTCCCATTAAAACATCTACTTATTTTTGAAAATGTAATAAAAAGGAAATACAGCTTTTAAAATGACAGCACATTTGATCTGCCACGCTCTTTCATACGCATATGAATCAGGGACCTCAGATCACAATCATTGTGTCATTTTGCTCATTTCTTTTTCCCCATTTTGTCAGGCATCTGTCTCGCCTTTTTGTTCCACTCCCCGTCTATCAAATTGCTCTGACATTTACAGTGTGCATCTTGCCCATGTTGTATTTCATCTAGCTATCTGAAGCCAGGCGTCATACTGGAAAGGTCTCATTGTAACTAGGTGCTGTTGTAATCAGGTTTACGGCTTGTGAGTGACACGCACAGATCGCAACCCCGAGAAGTTTCTGTCATTTTGTTCATCAGTGGGTAAAATGTCACAGCGGTGGAGTCAACAGTGCAGTGGTATTAGAGTATAAGACAGCAAGGAGGTCGACGCACCCTTTGCCCTCAACGGTCCAACACATGGGCAACACGTATTACAGCCCTCCGTCACCTTTCTCTCCCAACCATCTTCCTTTCTTTCACCACTGCCTCTGCCTATGGAAACTGATCTTCAATTCATTTTTCACTTGCCTTTACGAAACAGCAAAACCCTTCTACAACTTTGATAATGATTCATGTTTGTTGTGGACCCTGCCATTGGTTTACACTGATGGGACGAATGAAGTCCTGGCATAGAGACAGGATTGTTGTGTTCCACATTTTATGCATATTTTAGTGCGTAAAATGTACATAATCCCAAAAGGTATCTACTGTAGTTGTGGTCTTGAACATATAAGATACCCTGTCTTTATAGCCTGTGACTGAAAACTCAGAGAACATTTGAAAAATTGTCTTTAGATGTGAGATGGTCTCAGACTTTAGTATTTTCAAAGTCTTCTCAGACACTCCTCGTGTGTGTGGTAGTCATTCATTGTTTAAACATAATGCATAACATAAAAGGTCAGTGTTGTTTTGGCTGGTTTCATAATTAAAACAGTGTCTACCTGAGTGACATAATCTACTATAACACAACTGTGATGGGGCTGGAGGGATGCGTGCTTTCCATGACAAGTCAGGACAAGTTGCAAAGTTGATTTGAGAGGGCGGGGCATGCAGAGTACTTCCTAAATCTATGCATTTCCTTCCTAAATTTGATATTATTAAAAAAAATATTATATATACAGTATATTTTTATATAATTGATGCATTTTTTTTAATTAAGGGCGCTTTTGGACTCTGGGGGCAAAAGGACAGGGGCTGAAGCCCCCCTGGGGTCCTCTGTGTGTGTGTGCCTGGCTGAGAAGCTGGAACTGCAGGGAGTGTCCAACACGCTCTCTCACAAAATATGACAAAAGAATAATTGACAAAATAGATGCCTGTTGATCGGCCAATCGATGAAACGACCACCGCCCCAGCCCTATTCAGATGATGTGTGTGTGTGTGTGTGTGTGTGTGTGTGTGTGTGTGTGTGTGTGGTGTATGCCATGGGGTGTGGGGGATAGAAACAGTGAAAGACAGAGGGAGAAAGGGGAGATGTTGCACCTGTGTTTGTGGAGGGGGGTCATCCAGAGTTGACCATGTCTTCCTGCTTCCTGCTGCAAGAGAACAGGGAAGAGATCACACCGTCGCCTTGGTAACCATCATGCTACCCCCTGCCTCAGGTACACACACACACACACACACACACACACACACACACACACACACACACACACACACACACACACACACACACACACACACACACACACACACACACACACACACATACATTCAAACACTGATACACAAAAAAACACTCAACTGACTGAAATCAGCACAAAAGCAACAATTTAATTGTTCTCAACACCTACATAAGTTTGGATGTCGTTGGCACCAAGCTACTATTATCCCCAAACATTTTCATCTAGAATAAGATCTAACACAAGCCACCCAATGAAATACATGGCAATTGCCTCTGCCTCATGTCTCTGCATATTAGGGTGTGACAGAAAATCATTTTAACGTCCTGTGTAAATGTAAAACATTTAAACTCCAACAGCAATTTAAAGCAGCAAAGGACTAACCACAAACAAATTGTGTGTGTGTGTGTGTGTGTGTGTGTGTGTGTGTGTGTGTGTGTGTGTGTGTGTGTGTGTGTGTGTGTGTGTGTGAGTGTGAGTGAACAAAAGATTCAACTGTTACCGTAAAGTGCAAAATGCCTCGAAAAAAGGAGCAAAAAAACCCTGCCATGTTTAAAAGGCCACGCCCCTCTCCCTGTAACTCTGACTAGCATGACATTTTACACACAAGTCCGGCTCAATGTGCTCTACGCAAAAAGCCTCTTGAACCATGGACCATTGTCCACCATGATGGAGTGACCTCCTTTGCATGAACTAAGCATACAGTAATATGACATCTGGTGTACTTTTTTGCATTTTCAACCTGACCTTTTATTTTTGTTACATTTGATGGATACTCTTTTGGTGATCAACCATATGGCCCACATGAAGCTATAGGCTAAATGCTACATGAGTGGGCTGTTTCCAATGGGTGGGCCTGTGTGTGTTAGAGGAGAAAAGGTGTGAGTAGTGCTGATCACAGTCGGGCAGCTGCAGCACCGACACCACAACAACACCAATCAGTGGCTCTGATTGAGACGCTGCCTCAAACTGTTCTGACTGGGGCCAGATGGAGCACACAATCTCCTGTTTACAGAGGCTCACACACACACACACACACACACACACACACACACACACACACACACACACACACACATGCATGCACGCACACACGCATGCACGCACAAACACACACGCACAAACACACACACACACACACACACACACGCACGCACGCATGCACACACACATGCGCATGCACACGGCACACACACACACACACACACACACACACACACACACACACGCACTGACAACAAGCTACAACAATTACAAGATGTTCCTATATGCGATGCTGGAGAAACCAGTTTTGTTTAAGTGTTTAAGTGACTGAAAGAGCAAGCTGCACGGCAAGCATGATTTCAAATACTAAATGTCTTCAAATACAATAATACTATTTATGACAATAACCAAATCTTAATACACAAAGATATACAGAAAAACAAACAGTAACACTATAGGAAATGCATACATAAGCTTGTGGACCTCACAAAATATTATGGTTTGACAATTTCCATCCATACAAAGAGGACAATTGCAAAATCAACATATACTGTGGTGGTGAAATGCAGTGCTGCCATTTCCACACATCAAGCAAAACCGTGTGCAATTATTTTCATATTTCTAATTAATAATTAATAACCTTACATTCCCTGTGTGTGTGTGTGTGTGTGTGTGTGTGTTTTGTGTGTGTGTCTCTCAGACGTTCGTCTAAATAGATGCTCCCTAATGAATGTGTCTGGCGGCCTTATTATTCTTTGAGGGTGATATTTTCCTGTGATGAAAGGCAGAGAAGGTCAATTCTCACAGAGACCCATGGGAGAGACGCTATTTGTGTTTGTCTCTGTATGTGCGTGCGTGTCTGTGTGTGTGTGTGTGCGCGTGCGTGCGTGTGTGTGTTTACCTGTGCGCTTGTTTGTGTGTGTATACGTGCCTAACTGAATTTGATTTAGACTGAAAAACAAAATGAAGGTATGACCGAAATGGTGAAATAATCATAAAAGAACTGAATAGTAATTTGAATGTTTCTATATTTGTATGCCTTGTTTGGCCTGTGGGCATTCTGGTTAATGCATTTACTCATATTTTCTGCTGTTGCCAAACTTCATTCAATTTATTACAATTCTAAGGTACTTTTATTTTACATTTATTACACAGCGGAAGTGATTTTACAGATTGAGATTTACATATAAAATCTCAATTTGGAGAGTTGGTCATTGGCATTTTTGTACATAAAACACAAAAGTACTTGACGGAAAATACTTGGAAATTGATGAGCGAAGTCCAAACATATCCATTATAATAAAGATGTCATTCTGAGAAGACCATTCTGCACAGTATGCTTACTTATTAATCCTTTGTAAACATTTAACTGATACTTAATTCAACATGAAGCAGAGCATTGTTCACTGTATTGCTATTTATACTTAAGTGAAAGTTGAGCCTGCTGTGGTTGGTTGTCTATTGTGAAAGGGAAAATGACTTAACATT
>NC_137217.1:6290241-6300241 GCF_949987685.1 Ammodytes marinus | reverse complement strand
GATTGCTCTTGGTTACTCACCGCTGACCCTCCCATCTAGCAGCATTTGTCCTTGACAGTCCAAACAGGCAGACACCTGCTGCAGCCGGACACAGCCACACACCTGGAACACTGGGTATTGATCACAGGGATAGGTGGCTTGTATCCCTTTATGCCTTCCATGACTAATAAATAAATGACCATAAATATTTTTCAGTTGTGTTGCAGTGTTACACCAAACTATATACAGTACAAGATCCCACTGTCTCTGTACCCTGAGCCCATCCCATTGCTGCTTTGATTCCATTAACTTCCAGTCTGAAGGGTCAGGGTCAGTGACAAGTGTTTGCGTTCACCTTTTCTCTCTTATCTCCCTCCTTCCAAAGAGCCTATTCTTTTCCTCCTTCTCTCTGGCTCTTCTTATCTCCCTCCCAACGGACACACACATGCTGACTGCAGCACACATGGAAACAAACTGTGCAGACACATGATTGAAACAAACAGACGGACAAACAGACAAACAAACAGACAAACAAACAAACAAACAGTCAAACGTGGATAATTCAGTCATCAAAACGTATAACTGAAAAAATGTAATAATAAAGGGATATGTGTGCATCTAGGTGATTTGACTAGCTGAAATCGGACCTATAATAGCAGATGCTGTATGTTTTTAAATAGATAATATATGCATTTTACAATGTGTCAACTTGTTAACTAACCTCTCGTGGGATAGAAAAGCCAGAAAATAACCAGAAAAACTCATTTCAAGCTAATTGTTTCCCCAACAATAGATGCAGTTGTCCCCGTAGCATTGCAAAATCAATACTTTTTTTGTAAAGTCAGAGGCTGATCATTCAACCTGTAACAAAGCAGTAGGTACAATCATTTTTTTTCAAACCTCTATGTGAAACACACTTTTCTCCATTCATTCAAAAGAAGAATGGTGCAGATTGAAGAACATAACTGTTTATTGAACTGATCATTTGAGTCTACACTGGGCTGAGTGGGCTCCTCCTGTCTTGGCTGTGCTCTAATGAAGACCTGCAGTGGACAAACAGTGTCTGCTGATCCACAGCACTCACACACATCCTTTGCTCTGTGCAGGAGAAGGAGGGCTTTCTCTCTTTCTATCAGCTTTCTCTCCGTACCCCTCCTCCTCCTTCTCTCCTCCTCCTCTCGTCCTACACAGCTGGGGCGTCATTGTGGCCCTGTGTGTGCATTGTTTGATGTTGTTTCCAGAAGTAAATAGACGCGGCGAACACTTGACACAGTTGTTAAACAGAGAAGCATCTAAACGTTCTCCTAACTCGACATCAAACACTATGCTAATGTCTGCTGCATTAGTGATAGGGGAGCGCAGCCGAGTGGAGGGGAAGTGTACACAACCCTAGTGCCACACACAGACCCGACAACACACACGCCTAGTGCACCTCAGAGGAAGATAATGAATAGACAGGAGTGGCGTGAAGAGGCTCTTCCTTGATGCTCGGTGTGTGTGTGTGTGTGTGTGTGTGTGTGTGTGTGTTGGAGAGGCTCGGCCCTCATACGGAAAACGAGAGCAACAGCACTTCAAAAGCACACCAGTGCCACCGGTGATATGGAATAGTTAGCTACACCTCGGAAATGAGTTTGCAACACTTAATCTTAAACGTGACAGACACCCAGTTGGGCTGTTTGTTCAGCCACGGGCATGGTTAAATCGCTGTTTTCCCTTTGTACGTACTGTAGCTACCAATGAAGATTTATTGAAACCTGGTCAAAATACACATATATACTGCATACTACAAATGTTCTTTTTAAAGTACACTATATGTCCATAAGTACAGTATGCAGTATACTTACAGTACATTGAAGCTTTAAACCAGGTGTTGAGCATAGCTGCAGTGATTTTCTCCCTTCAGCCTAAAGAGCATAAGTCTTGTCTCACACTGATATTGGGTGATAAAGCTTAGCTCAATGTTGGCATTCCAAATAATATATGGACAAGTGGACATACTGGGTCAGGCTGGGTGGTTTGGCCATAGAAAGCAAAGGGCCGGCCCAATAGAAACTCTGTCCACATCCAGCAGTTCAGGTGTTTTGGGGTTTAGGTGAATAGAAAGTTACATTCCTTTTCTATGAACTAGAATTGTGTAAAGGTGGGGGGTATACTTGAGAAGAAATCAATTGCATAAGTTGTTGTCTGACCAAGTAGCAAGTCAAAAGTGTGTAAGTTAAAAGAGGGGGGTTAATATGATCATAACATGGGTATAACTAACGGAGCATCATTCAGTTCAATCTGGAAGCAACATAAATAGTTGATAAAAGGATGAAAGAAAATCCAACCCTGCTCACATGCTTGCCTCATGACTTACGTTGGGTGTGGATGTCGGCTTTGGGAAACTACAGAGATATTTATATTACATTACAGCCTAGGCTTTTATCCAAAGCAACTGACAACTGGAGGTAGGCAGTTAGCATTGAGGATCTGCTGAGGTCCCTCCCCAGACTTGCTCTGACTGGGAATCAAACCCTGGTTTCCTGATCAAAGTAAGTGGTGTTACCCACTGAACTATCAAGCTTATTGCTCCAGATTATACTAAAATAGCTAGGAGATAATATTTTAGGTCAACAAATCATCTACTGTACATTTCCCTGAATTGTTGTTGTATGTGAGAGTAATGTCTGGGTGGTCTCTTCATGCACCATCATTGTTTCCCCTTATTTGAGGAAAATCACAGAAAGTGTGTGTGTGTGTGTGTGTGTTTGTGTTTGGTGTGCTACAGTGTGTCTATCAACCTCTGTTGACCCTGGGGTGTTCTTCTCCATTCAGTCATGTTTTCCTCAGACAGGTCTCACTGAGCTGTCTGCTTTTACGCCTCTCTCTCTCTCTCCCTCTCTCTCTCTCTGTGTGTGTGTGTGTGTGTGTGTGTGTGTGTGAGTGAGAGAGAGAATTTCTGCCATTGGAGTGATGGTCTGACAGGAGGTCTGATCCTCTCAGAAGCCTGCTGTGTTCAAACCCTGCTTCTTTACCTCTCATACCCGCTATCTCACTCTCTTTCTTCTATGGCCTGCTTCCTTCCCATGTCTCTCTGCCTCTCTTCGCAGCATCTCCCTTTTTCTTTTTCTTTTGCAAGGATATATTGTCCAAATCAATTCAGGCGCAGGAGAATCGACGTCCACTTTTCCTCCTATTGTCTCTTTATTTCAAAAAAAGGAAAAGAGAGGGACACATAACACACAGAGAAAGAGGATAATTGCACAGCACCCAAGTTAATAAAGGGATTGAACATCTCCCGGCTGCTGTAGTGTGCTTTATTTGAACTTTAATATAATTTATATGGTCCTTGGACCTTATGTCTGTGCATTGAAAAGTTAGCTGTTGATTCACAGCCTAGGCTCTGTAATCGGGCGTGTTGCTAGCTACGGTGGACCCTCAATTTTTCAGCGTGTACACAGTATGGACAGAAAACGGATCGGGAGGAGATATTCACTGATTTTGACAAAAATGATTGTAACAACAAGCGTTCTCCAGAATCGCTGCCTCCACTTTTCTTCATAAAAGGACTGAAAATCTCATGGCTGCTATAGCTATTTGACCTTTACCCTATTCATACAATCAAAGCCTTTGAGAAACAAAATGTAAATGACAGGCATTGTTTTGTTCACGCAAATAATGAATCCATTTCTTTCAAATTCCTTTAATAATACTATAACAAACAAATATGAAAGAACAATCATAACAGTCAAACAATATGATCGCATTTGTTTGAATTTCTATGTTATAGGCTTTGATTCAGGCCTAGAATGAACTGCAGTGTGCCATGCGTCCCGCTGTCAGTCTGACTCACTGTCAAACGGGTCTTCAACTGTGGACTGCTGCTGAACCTGTGGCTCTACTACTTCATGCTCTGCCTTGTCTGGCGCTCCTCAACCCCACTGAGGAGAGGCAGACCACGGATGAAGTAACCCGTCTCTCCCCTCCCTCCCCCTCCCTCTGGTTCCCCCGACAATGCTCCTAACCCAAAGTGATGGATGTGAATAAATGGCCTCATAGAAAAGCAGTGGGGATTCATCCACTGGCTTTTAGGATGAGTCCTCTGCGCCATATTAGATCTCAGTGTGTCACCGTGATTTGTCTTATATATGAAAATGTAGGCCATGTCCATGTAGGGGAATGGAGGGAATAATGCTTCATACCAAGATAAGTGCATTACCAGGGACACAGGCTTTTTTTTAATCACTTGCAAGGAAATTCTTGGCTGTTATTTTTTCAGATCTTTTTAACTGTATTAAAAATGTCTGTATATTCCTGTCTTGCCCCACTAGATTGAAAATACATAAACACAAATAAATAAAATAAAACCAAAATCATTTTAACTCTAAAATCTTAATAATAGGCTTTTTCGACCATGCATTTTGTCTTTCCCAAAATAGCCCAGGCTGCGGAATCTGGTAAAAAAAAACACACACAAAAAAAACACATGCAACACCAGATTCTCATATTCTTTAATACAAATGTATGACTTCACTGTGGGTATATTTATATGTTTGAATATTTCCAAGCGTGGGGTTTTCTGCGAGCAAAGTAGGTGATTAAGTCAGCTGCTGCCTGCGGCCATACTCCATCACTGCCGCTGGTGTTTAGCTTTCTGCTGTATCATCTCACACAGCGACAGATCTCATAATGAAGAGAGAGGCGGGATGTTTTCTACAGTGGAGAGGGACACTTGTGAGGCTGGGGACACTAAACAGATCCAATGGTGGGGTGTAAACTAAAGTGCATTTACTCATGTATTGTACTCAATCATCTTAGTGTGTCTCCATTTTGCACTACTTTATACTTCCAGTGGCCCACGTAATGTATTTTTTATTCCACTAATTGTGTATGGCATCTTAAAACAATTTTTTAAACATACTGTATGATGGATGAGCTTCTAAAACATGATGCAAGGTTCAGTGAAAAAATAAACCTCTTACAATGTGATTTAAAAAAAAATAAACAAAAGAAATTGCCAGGGAAAAGGCCTACTGCATTTTTACAGAATAAAGATTAATTTGAAATCGACTTTCCCCCCTAATAATTCTACTGCTGTTATGTTCATTTATAACCCTTACGCTGGAAATTTACAATTTGTGCACTTTTAGTCCTGTAATGGGTTGAACTATTTTGCAGAAGCAAAACAGAAATTCTGTCCACAAATAAATACAGCAATGATAATAATCCTATAGAAAATATGAAAGGCTCACTTGCTGTGACAATGTGTTGGATGCAGGACCTTTACTTTAACATGAAGATATCACTACTTCTTCCACCCCTGAACTGAACAGATGTAAATGAGACAGTGAAAGACATTACTGCCCAACAGATCAATGGAGTAACATCATTGGTGAATCCTGTTTATTTTGCTATTGCGCTTGGCTTATGATGATCCCCATCATCAACAGACAGACAGACAGACAAACAAACAAACAAACAAACAAACTAAGCTTTCTTTGTGCTCAACGAATAAGGCATTTCTAGGTGAGTAAATGAAGCTATAGCAGCATGGTTCCATCAGCTGTCTGTCACCTCCTCTTTAACACCTGCCCTTACATCCCCCTCTTCCTCTGTCCTCCCTCCTCAGCAGGCATAATGGCACCGCAGCTACACAATATTTAACACATACACCCACACATACACACTGGTGCATGCTGCCATGCTAACCCAAAGAGCCATCCACCAAGACATAGTATGCTTGTCTTTATTATTTGACCATCTTTCCAGCCCTCTTCACTGTGAGTCCCCCACTCATATCATATAAGAAAATGAAATGAAGTTGAAAAAGGCTGCAAAGTAAATTTAAATGACTAGATAACAACATATTTAATCAAATGAATAGTTCTATATCTATAATCCTGATTAACAAAATAAAGTGGGGTGCAGGAGAGATGTTTTATGACACATGGGGGAAGAAACAATAGTATAGGGTAAGCAGTGTCAGAGCAAGACGTTAACACTACTCTGAAGGTTATTACTATTATATACTACTATTATTATTTGAATATTTATACAAACGTTCTGTAAAATTGTCATACAAATATAGTAGTTTTAATGTCAGTAATCAACTGGCAGAGTTTCATGAGGATCTCTATAAGTCAAAATGTTACCCTATTCACCTGCAGTGTCTCGCCTTTACACATGAACACGACACATGCACACACACACGCACACACACACACACGCACACACACACACACACACACACACACACACACACACACACACGCACACACACGCACACACACGCACACACACACACAAACTGAATCCTTCTCTACATCCCACTGTAAAATCTTTGTTTTTATTCCAAACCAAGTGAAAAAAAGGAAAATAATATACAGAAGCATATTCTTAACAGTCTAGCGCGTTTCTATATTTTTCCACCGACTAACAAGGGAGGAGAGAAGGATGGACAAAGCGAGGGTTAGGGGGGGGGGGGGGGCAAAGGAGAGAGGCAGCTGGTGGAAGAGGCCAAGCAGAATGGGAGAGACAAGAAAATAGACTTATTACTGCCACACACTAATTACAATGTACTCAGCAAACGCTAACAGGCACACGTCTCGGGCCCCACAACAGCCCCACACCTGAGACCTGCCCATTGGCTGTAAGGACGGCTAATTTCAGCCAACGGGAGGTCTGCAGAGAGCCTTTAATAAATAACCATGCCCCTGGATTCAGACGCGTGTGCACCTGCGCCAATTAACAGGTTACTAATTGGCCAGCACAAAGCAGGGTGGAAGAAGAAAAAATGTCTGCTCGCCTCGGCAGACTGATTTATCCACAGGGGAGGGAGAGGGAAGTGTGCGGTTAGTGTGTGCCCTGATCAGTCCAAACGTTAACGAGGTTTGTTACATTTTTGGATATTCAGAAAGGAAGCTGTTGTTCAATGAATAGCCTGACATTTTTGCTATTGGCTGTTTATGTGTGTTGTTAGATGAGAGGAATGAGACCGCTCTCACGTCTGTAAGCTAACCACGCAGCTACAGAGCAAGGTGGCAATTAGCGTTGCTTAGCTTGTCGACTGGAGGCAGGGAGGAAGCTAGCCATGGCTCTCTCCAAAGTGAACACATTATAAACAAAGTTTGATTTAGCGCGACTAAATAACACTGATTTCCCTTGTATTTTCTTTAAACCACAAAGAGTAATGTTAAAAACAACAATGTGTGTTGATTGGATAGCGAGTTAATCAGGCAACTGGTAGGCCAGAGGAGCTGTGCAGAGGGACTGTTACAATGTTATTGTTCATCAAGAAGTAGTAACAACACAAAACTCTTTCTGTGTAGGCGGACAGGTTGAACAAGGTGTGGTTTTTAATCTCTGAGCACTGCCAGGCTAACTGTTTGGCCCTGCTAAGCTAGGCTAGCTGCCTTCCAGCTCTAACTCCACACTTAACCATCAGACTTAAGAATGGTAAAGATCTTCCCATCTGACTCTACACACGTCTCCCAAAAGATCGATAGATAGATGGATAGATGGATAGATAGATAGATAGATAGATAGATAGATAGATAGATAGATAGATAGATAGATAGATAGATAGATAGATGGATAGATAGATAGATAGAAGGTAAGCAGAGTGAAAGACTCAGCCCTGGAGACGAGGGATGAAGCCAGAACAGAAATTGACACAGAAAGAAATGGGGAAGATATTAGAGAGCTGCAGAGAGCGAGGGAATAAGGAAAGATATTCAGAGTGACAGCTGCAGGGAAAAGGAAAGGGAGGGGGCGGAAATTTAGAGCAAAGAAAGCATACGGTAGTAGCAGCATCATATAATATCACTATATCTATCTATCTATCTATCTATCTATCTATCTATCTATCTATCTATCTATCTATCTATCTATCTATCTATCTATCTATCTATCTATCTATCTATCTATCTATCTATCTATCTATCTATCTATCTATCTATCTATCTATCTATCTATCTATCTATCTATCTATCTATCTATCTATCTATCTATCTATCTATCTATCTATCTATCTATCTATCTCCAGCATGCCTTGTTCAGATCCTTCCCCTTCTACATCTGTTATTGATTATTCCATTTCCTTTTACTTCTCTGCCATCTTCTCCGTCCTTCGCTCTCCTATTTTCGCCCAGCACCCCAAATCCTCTCTCTCTCTCTCTTTTTTACCTTGCTCCAGCTCTGTCTCTCGCCCTTGTCTTGTCCCTGTGCAGCTGCACACTTAAAGACCCTCGCTGCATTCTCCTCTTAATAAAGGCCTGGGCAGGAAGCAGGGTGGCAGAGGACGGAGACAAAGACGAGGCCGCCGCTGCCACAGCAGCCTTCAAACCTCATTAACTTTTGTCTTGTTGCGGCAGTCACACGCACACGCACACACGCACGCACGCACACACACACACACACACACACACACACACACACACACACACACACACACACACACACACACACACACACACACACACACACACACACACACACACACACACAGTCACACACAGTCACAAACATACATGCACACAAAAAACGCCCAACCACCCACTCCTGCTTGCACTCTATACATGCAATTACACACACATTTATTTTGTGCGGTTTGGGTAGCACTGACTGACGCACACACCGCTCCTGTTATCCAGTCGTCCATCTTTAGCTATGAAGCGTCTCCCTCCAACCGGCTTATATGATAAAACGGCGCAAGATTTGTGCCTCAGATGTTTGGCTTTGATTTCCATTTATTTTCATCATTTTCATGAGCATATGGGTGTCATTATCAAATCAAAACAGTTCAACTTATTCTGCTAATAGCAACACTTCACGTCGACTCGCACATCAAGCATTGCTCAAAGACATGTTAGAGCCAATGAGTCAAATTTGCACTGCATGAGGAAATAAATCATAATGTGTCAGTGCGTCATACAGTTAGCAGCAGCAGGCCGCTTTGCTTGTAAACACACATGCTCAAGGCTGCAGACGGTTGTTGTCTGCCTATACCTTGGCAACAACCTCGCTGCTAGCTGGCTGTTCGCCAAATATGGGCGTAATCAATCACCGTGTCGTACGGTTGGATTGATGCGGGTCATTGAGCGCCGCGCCTGATACTGTGTGAATTAGTAGCTCAGTTGATGAATCATTTAAGCACGTAAGCGTAGACCGACCGTGTGGCTGGGATTTAGTCCATATCCAAAAGTACACTTTGTACATAGTTAACCTTATTTACCTGGTCATGTTAATCAGTGGTTGAAAAATCCTACATATGGCATGCAATGAACAGATTTACATTTAGTAAGCATTTATATAGATGTCGGAAAACTATTTTTTCGGCTGGCCCCCAATGAAACAGTACAATCCTGACTTCTGCTACAGTGACGTCTCCCCCAAAACCCCTAAAATGGTGATCACCATCTCCATAAGGAAGCAGACTGATTATGCACGAGTACCATAGAACCAAACTTCAGAAAATACTCAACTATCCCTTTAACCTTTAAAAATGTTGAGGCAAAAGATAGTCTGGACATGGAGGTGTGAGTTATCATAAAGGACTGATATCATACAGTTCCAAAGAATCAAGTAAAAAAAAAATCCTGTCTTCCCACTTGAAACGTTAACACAGGTTGGACACGTGTAGCATGCCAAGCCAAATTATAGACCAAGCAAATACCTACCATAGTTTCTTTAAGAAGCAACCATCAACTGTAATATTAACAGCAATGTCAGTGAACATGGGAATTGGTATGGCTTCAGACATTTCTTTTCTCTTTAGTTCAGTAACATGTTTCAGATGTGCCCTTCCTCCTCCTGGCTGACAGAAGGTAATAGTGTGGAAAGTATGAAGTATTTAAGACTTTTTGTAACAAGTTAGAAACCTTGCTTCTTCCTGAGTATGGATTGGGTTTGAACGCATCCATGTTGGTGCGGTGCAGTCTCCCGTGCCACAGTGCACTGTACAACAATTACAAGTACATACAGTTAAAAAAAAACCACAAGAGGGGAGTTTTAAAGGGGGTGCCAGCCAGGGGTTGTTTGTGCC
>NC_137217.1:6242741-6285241 GCF_949987685.1 Ammodytes marinus | reverse complement strand
TCCTCCTGATATTACAATGTGGTATGAAAAATGTATGTCCATCTTACCATTAGAGAGATTATCACATGTAATAAGAAATACAGTACGCTTGATGTTTTTGTAAGGGAATGGTCACCATTAGAATTATACCTGAAAGAAGAAATGGTCTCTACAGTATTATGTATAGGGGTATGCATTTGAAAAGTGACTGAAGAACCACATGAAATATTGAATTTGGCACTGCAACTGCATGCTAGTTTTGTTATATTTTACTTTGATTTTGTTTCTTTATGTGACTGTCTGTGTATGTATTGAGGTCTATATGGCTTGTATCACTTTGTGGTTCCTTGTATTGTCTCACATAAAATAAAATGTATAAACAAATAAAAAAATTAAAAATTCTTCATTCAAGGGCCAGTGCTATCCTATGCATGTGGAACAGGTTGAGGTGTGTAGTCTTTCTCCGGCCTGTGCCCTGTCATGCTGCACATCAGCAGCTGTTAGCAACTTCAGACCAGAGCAGAGAGTTAGAACATGAAGAACGCTATTTCCATTCCACTTCACATTACCGAATGATTGTTTAACAGGCCACACTTCCTCGGACACATCTGATTAAAGGTGCACTATGTAACTTTAGGTGCGTAGTAGAAATGAACATTTCCTAAGGTATATTCTGATTATTGAACAAACAAAAGTTTCCTCAAATAAAAAATGGATCCCTGGAACACTGTTTGAAGTTAAAAATCTTCCTGAAAAAGTCACTGTTTCACTGTTGTTGTCAACAGCAGCAGGGCTCACAGTTCGGTTTGCTTGCATATTTTAGTCTAATGTTTGGTCCCAGCCAGGTGCCTAAAATAATTTTCTTTTGATTTAGAAGCTACAATTATTCAATATCAAGAATTACATGTAGAGTAAATATGTTTCTATTCTACACACTACGGCTGATCTTTAAAAATAATCTAGTTAGCATGGTGTAGGAAAACGATTTGGGACATACTTTTACTCATTTATTTAATCCTAACATCGCGCCTTGATCTTGCTTATATATCTTCACATCCAGACGCAGCTCCATCGATGGGATGTATTTAATGCAGACCACACCGTACTAAATAGCAGAGAAGTATGGGTATTGGAAAGCAGGGCACAAGTTGCATAGTGCCCCTTTAAGAATCAACAGCACTGTATCCACAACTGGGCTCTCTACCCATTGTACATCTATACTTTCTGCTCTTGGCGGTGGTTGTCTTGAAGCCGTGTCATGTGTCAGAGCTCAGGTGGTGCAGAGGGCCGTCTGACTGGGCGCCAGTGTCTGGACAGGCCAGACGATAGCGTGGCTCTCTCCCTGTCAACACTGACGGCCGTGTCAGACGCACCGCACTGAGAGCTGCTCTGGCTCACAAGTACACCTTTCATCCGTACAGAGGAGATACATGCATAGAAATGTGATTCCATAAAAATACAAATAAAAATCTTTCTTTTAAAGGTGCATTGTGTAACTTTGGGTGTGTCAGAGAAATGTACATAACAGAATAAAACACAACTTTCCTCACAGGCATATTGGATCCCTGGAACACTGTTTGAAGTTAGAAAGTTACCGAAAAAGTAACTTTCCATTCAACCCTAACCCTATACGTTTGGTTCAAGAGGCTTCAAAATAAATGTGTTTTGATCTATGATGATAGAATTATTCAACACTACATTACATGTTGGGTAAATATGTTTTGTGAACTAATTGCAGGCTCTGCTCTGCAAATGTAAAAAATAAAACCTTTCCGCTAAAAGTGCATAGTGCACCTTTAACTTCTCCCCTTTTTGAATGATCCAAAAAAGAAATTCACTCATTTGTGACTGGTTAGAGCATTTGCCTGTACTTTGTGTGCGCTGAAACCAATTCTGATGTTTATACACAGCCTAGGATCTGTAAACTGGTATGTAGACAAAGTGTATGCAAACAATAGGGGCCCACTCTAGCTAGCAACATGGGCTGTGTTCTCTCAAGTGGTTTTCAAAGCACACACAGTATGTATGTATGTACAGGCAGCGGATCGAGAGGAGATAATCACTCAATTTTGACAAAAAGTGATTTTGACAACAGCCACTCTCCATAATCATTGACTCCACCTTTAACTCAGTGTGGGCCTAACCTAGTCTAGGTTAAAACTTCCAAATGAAAGTGTTTGCGTCAATTCACAACTAACATTGTTGCCGCAGACGGTGGACTGCTTTGTGATGGTGTTCAGATGAAAAAGTTCTAGCTAAAGGAAACGTCACTTTAGATTTGGCTTGCAGACCATCACTCTCTGCAAAGCATCTCATCCTCTCATCCTCTCCTCCTCTCCTCCTCTCCTCCTCTCCTCCTCTCCTCCTCCCCCCTTTGCCCTCCATCCTCGCTCAGCCCTTCACCATCCACAGAGACCATTAAGTTAATGAGAGCTGAGGTAGGGCTGGCTGCAGCAGGCTGTTTCCTCTGTTCCATCCCCCTCTCTCTCTCTCTCTCTTACTCTCACTCTCTCTATCACTTATTCTCGGCCATCTCTTCTCCTCTCCTCATCTCCTTCCCCTTCTCTCCATCCTGTAGATTTATTATTGGAGGCCCGTTGTCGTCGCCAAACTCTTGCCACAGCAGCAGCAGCAAAGCTCTGCTACTCGGGGCGACTCAGGGGACAGACTTTTCATTTCCGCCCTCTTAACGAGTTGGCGGTGTGTGTGTGTGTGTGTGTGTGTGTGTGTGTGTGTGTGTACTGGTTGATGGGGGGTTGGGGAGGCCAGGCTTCATCGTGGTCCTCTCTCCTCCTCCTCCACTCTCTCAGACAGAGATAATGGGGGAGCTGATAGCAGCCTTGGAGACTGCTGTGGCTCCAAGCACAGATATGGACCGATAACGCCTCCACCACCTCGCCTACTGCTGCTGCTTTGTGTGTGTGTGTGTGTGTGTGTGTGTGTGTGTGTGTGTGTGTGTGTGTGTGTGTGTGTGTGTGTGTGTGTGTGTGTGTGCGTGTGTGTGTATGTGGTTATAATTGTACAGTGCCATAACACACACACACATACACACACATGAATCCATGTATATAAACGAATCTGGATGTGTCTTTACATGATTTTTTTCAGTGATATTTCCTCTGTCTTTGAGGTTGTATGTGACTTTACATTTGTGTGTGTGTGTGTGTGTTTCTGTCTATGTTCTATTTGCATTTGTTGGAGTCTTTTGTGGGAGTTTTGCGTGTGTATGTGTGTGTGTGTGTGTGTGTGTGTGCTAAGCTATGTGTGTATACCTTCTTGTGTGTGTGGAAGTGTGTGTCCTACATCTGCTCGTCCAAAAGTGAGTGAGTGTGTGTGTGTGTGTGTGTGTGTGTGTGTGTGTGTGTGTGTGTCTCTCTCTCTCTTTCTCTCTGTGTGTCTCTGCAGCCTCCTTCATCCCAGCAGACATTCCTGCCTTCCTTTTTATGGGCACTGGAACAGCTGGCCACCCCAGTAGGGCATTCACACAATGAGACAATCACAATATATGAGCCTATGGTGCCACACACACACACACACACACACACACACACACACACACACACACACACACACACACACACACACACACACACACACACACACACACACACACACACACACACACACACGCACACACACACACACACACACGCACACACACACACACACACACACACACACACACACACACACACAAAGGCACACAAATGCACATCCAAGTTGCAGAGACACACATAAACACTCTCCTGGCTATTGTTAATATGTTTCCTGTAGTGCTGTTGTGTGACAGTGGCATCAGGACTGAGCAAACCATAGTGGCTTTACAGTTTGTCATCACTTCTCAGGATATGAGAAGGCTTCTCTTATTGTTGTCTTCTGGGCGAGGCACATACGTGGCAGCAGCTTCCTTCCGTCCTTCCGTCCTGGCGTTCAAATTCTTTTTTTATTTTGTTGCCCGTTAGACTTTGATGAATGGCGAAAGGCGAATCTCTTCTCTGTACCTCACACAATCTCTCCTCGTACGACAATCACGTCCTGACAGTTCAAATGAGAAAATGATTAATAGGGGCCCGTGATTAACATAATGAGTTATTATCCGGGACAGAAAGAAATTATTTCATCAAGCCATGGCTATATTTATCTTTCTTCACCTATGCACCTGTTTCTGCTCGTTTCACACACACAGCGTTTTATTGCATCTGAGATTACAATGTTTTTCCATCCGCGGCTATGCGCACTGATTAGTTTTGAAGGGTGGCAATATGATTGGGTGTGAATTGTTTCCTTTTGTGACATGAAAATGCATATTCATGAGTCCCCCCCACGCTCAGCTTGAAATACAGCATGTGTTTCATTTCACAGAACAAATTCTCTGCAATGCTAGCCATACATCGACGCAGCACTGAAACTGAATGCCAGCACATAATGTACTGTATATTTGCTCTAATTTTCAGGTACTGCTTACTGAACCTCACACATTATACAAGACTGTATTTATTAAAGGTAATAAACACTTCATTATATGGGAAGATATTTCTGCATTCAGTAATACAACATAGTATTGTGGGCTGAGTGAACCAAGGTAGTTTTTGACAGATCATGACAGATGTTGTCAATTGCATTATGGGAAACGCAGGAGGATTCCGATTTTTTTCTTTAGCTAAAGCCATATGGACTAAAATTCAGTAGAACTGTGAGATGGAATGGTGCCTGTGAAAGACTTGTGTCTAGTGCTGACACATTTTCTTTTCAGTTATTGGCCCAAGGGGAATTTCTGCCACTGTTATTGCCCTCTTTCTTTAACATGGTAAAAACTGATTGTAAACTCTGCACTTTGACTTTATGTCTCACAGGGGAGGGGGTGGGGGGGTGGGCTGATCCTAGACATGTGAATTTCACCTCATCAATTAACACTGAATTTAAAAAGACAAAAACAAACAATAAACAAAAAAACAAAAAAATTATGTCATAGCGATGTAATGTAAATGCTAACATTTTAATAACTACTGGGCAAACTCCTCCTGCCGGGGTATATCACATGAATGATTTAGACCTGTGGGCAACATACTAAATGGACCAAGAGGAGATTTGGTGTTGTCAGTTACAAAAGAGTCTTATAATAAAAACAATTGGGACGCCATTTTTCCATGTGAGAAATAAAAAAATCACACAAATTGCCCAGAGCATCTTTATTTAATACAAAGTATTCACTTAGACTGTTATTTTGGAAAGATGTCCTTAAAGGAGAAGTAAACGATATGGTCCTTTTAGCTAACTTCCTGTCAGTGCCTAGCAGTTAGCAGTCCCCTCCCTCGTCCCTACGTCACCTTCACATGAACGCGCAGCCGTCTTCATCAGATAGTGCCGCGATGGAGAGCAGCGAGTCATCGTTCACGGGGCACAGAGACCCGCCTCTTTATAGAGCTCTGTCTCCTGATTGGATAAAAACGAGCGGGTTACTCAAAATTTTATTTGGCAATTACTGCAATGCTGAATGACTGGGAGACCTGTGTTATGAACTGCTCATACTGTTTAAGTGATTGCTGTATGAATATAGAGTGATTTAACACATATAATAACAAACATTTTACTTCTCCTTTAAGAGCAGAAACTTCTTTTCTGTTTTTTCCTTTTTTCCCAGAACAGAAAGCTTCATCCTCACAAAATCCGAATAATAAGAACAACACATTGTTTTTCTCTGTGTCTGTTATGTATGGAAGGTCATTTTATGTGTGTGTGTGTGTGTGTGTGTGTGTGTGTGTGTGTGTCTGAGTGTGTGTGTGTGTGTGTGTGTCTGAGTGTGTGCGGTTGCCCTGTATCCATGCCTGAGTCTGTGTTCATTAGTTTCTTTCAAACTCACATTGCTCAGATAGACAGTGGCAGTACCCACAATGCCTTGTTCTGGGGAGCCATACGCACTTCTGTTTTGCTAATGAGCACATCCAGGGGACGTTCCTCGCGGAGGCACACACACACACACACACACACACACACACACACACACACACACACACACACACACACACACACACACACACACACACACACACACACACACACACTCTGAACTACACAGGACTGACATTCTCCTGCACACAACTGCAGAGAGAAAGTCTCCTGAGAAAGACTGCTGCCAGGCACAGAATGGAAGCGAGTGGAGAGAGAGAGAGAAAGAGAAAGAGCAAGAGGTGAGGATGGAGAGATGTGTGGAGGAGGAGGAGGAGGAGGGTCAGGGAGAAACACAAAATGCTGTTTTTCTCTCGACAATAAGCCTCAGCTGTGTTGTATCCTCTGTGCTCGTGCCTTCAGTCTTTGAAAGGTTCCAGCGCCACACTCCACCGTATTGTACCACTGTGCTTCTTGGCAAGCACGAGGACAAATCAATTAAGAGCATGGACTGATACACTGTCTGAGCCCCCCCCCCCCTCCCCTAACCAGCATTCTCAATAGCGAATAGGAGCAATTAAAAGCCCCGACTGTCTGTAGCACATGATGATGTGACAGTAATGGCCATAATGGATCGCCGTCAAGGTTCAGCCGCCAGATAATGTTGTTGTTTATCTAGATGATTGTTGTTGTTTATTCATAAGCTCGCCACCCCTCCCTCCCCTTCTCTTGACAACCCCCTCCCCCCCCCCCCCCCCCCCGTAGCCCTAAACACAAACAGACGTGTGTGATATTGAAAGGTTGGGCCCATCTGTCCAATCAGTGGAATCAAGTCAATAAGGGTTGGAAGTGGAACCAGTTTTTTTGGGGGGGGCAAGACCTGATCTGGAAGACATTAGCATGTGAATTAGTGAGTTGACTGGGTGCCAAAGCCAGCCAGCCAGCAGCCCTTACCTAATCGCTGCCAACGAGATGACAGCGTTGGCCCTAATCGATGGCTTGATATCTGTATATGGAAACATATGGAGGGGATCAGGCGCGCAGGCTGTTGCTGCTTCATTCCAAGGCATGTGCCAAATTTCCGGGGCAGCGTGTGAGAGTTTCTATCGACTGGCGTGCATCAGAAAACATTAATGAAAAGATTGTCATCTACTATATATAGACAGATTACAGAAAAAAAAATCAGCCTCGGTTCTCCCTCTGTAGAAGGTTTAAGTTCATTATAACACACAATATTAATTCATAAAATGACAATGTAAAACAAGCCTTTTCCCTACTCTCCGATTCCTCATTTTGAACACCTGAAGGCCACCTAAACACAGTGCAAACTTTCAGTACAGAATTAGCCATCTATCATCTTCCATGACCTGTGGACTGTTGTTTGACTAATTGCTGTTTGTAACATTCATGCCGACGACCCCCCACGACGGCAGAACTGTGTCGTATTCTGGATAAGTATGGACTGACTCAGCATGGGACTGGTACACACACACACGAACACACACACACACACACACACACACACACACACACACACACACACACACACACACACACACACAGGCACACTCTAGACTCTAGAACATTTCTAAGGTTGTGGTGAGTGATGTTGCTCCCTCTGATCAACCCCCCAGTTTTCCTTGTGATTAATACATCAAAGTTCTCAGTTAATCAGAGTTAATAATAAAATAAAATAAAACTTAATATAAATGAAAACACCAATGAATTATTCATTCAGGCTCTTTCCTTCACACCCACTCCTAGCTTGGGTTAATGATCTTGTTGATTATTTCCATTCTAAAAGTACAAGTTGTATTGATGCCATTGCAGACACTTAAGTGGTATTAGAGAGTAGGGTCCTTTATAATTCAGAACTGAAACAAGGCATTCCTTCTTCTGTGATTCATTGGTAGAAATATTATTAATGTTTGTGTCTTATTTACTACTGTTAGCAGCTGACAAACCCTAGTCAGTCAGTAGCTAACCACTGAATGTAATCCACTTGGTCAAGCAATACATGTGGCTCCTTCTTCACTGACAAAATTCAGAATAATTTGATCAGTTGTTGCGCAGGGGTTTGTATTTGTCCTCGTGTTCTCTTCAGACCAATTGGATTAGCATCAAACAACTTGATTCTATAAATGACATAACGTAGAGGCAATTGTGCAGCTTTTGAAATCCTCCTGTTAATGTTGTGATATTCACTCAACAGGACTTTCCAAAAAAGTGTTTTCGACTTTCTGCAGATACCACATTCTCGCAGATTATTACCCACAGGCCCTGAAGACTGCAGTTATTGTTATCACGCCACCTTAAAAAATGAACTGTTTAGAAATATTCAATAGTGAACAATTATAGGCCCATGTCAAACCTCCCATTTTGAAGTCAAATATAATGGGGCGCTCTAACCACTAAACCCACGAGCCTCCCACACATTATTGTTTTTAGTGTGATTTATTAAAATGTGTTTAAGGATATCTAAATCACTAATTTACAACCAAGCAGTGGTCATTTTTTATATAAATATTGTACTTGTATTCCTCTTCATTTATTTAACATTACGTCACTCATTACTTTTCAAATTAAGATTTAATATATAAAACAAAAGACCAGTTTCAAAAACTTGATGCACTGTTACAGATACAAATGTCAGTCAAAACTAGTTCCACCATAAGCAGCTATTTAAGTACCTCATACATAACAAGGGGTTTATAATAATGTTCCAATGATAAAATAATCTGTGGTATTGCTACTGTGACTATAGAAAAGGATCCAAACACTGGATACTCCTAAATCAAGTGTGTTCAATAAAACTTTCCCCAAGCTATTATATTCAAATGATAATATAACCTAATATATAACTGTGCATCATCAAGTACGCTGACATACGGTACGATATACGTTGTGATGTACCTAAAAGCAGTTTCCCCTGGGGCTCAATGAACTATATGATAATCAGACTAGAACGACTTCCTAATATTATTTATTATATATGTTTTTAATTCTACCAGCAAGTTGTATATGTACATTATTTTACATTGTTCATGACAAGCTGCTGTACAGCTCTTAACACGTTTTCCCACAGGAAAAATAAATGTGAATCCAAACTATATTGTTTTACAGAGAGCCTGCCACTTAGCTGTCTGCCTCAGATTTCTATTTGGAAATAAAGGCAGACAATGCTCCTAAAAAAGACTTCATAAGTGGTACATTTTTTAAGTCGTACATTTCCCTTGTCAAATTTCCAAATCAAATACAATGGGCGTGCTGATATCATTTGTTTAGTTATGTACATTTTCAATACAAATAAATGATTAGTCATTGCTTCATGGTCTAGTAATTTATTTATTTTTCAAAAGTGTGTTTAAAACATATCTTATGTCTATAGCCTTTCATTACACTTTATTTTTCATTGTGTTATAAACGTGTAAGCAAGGTGGCAGTCTAGCAACTATTCATAAAAAACTTGCTTCAAATTGACCAGAAAAGCAGATATTTTAAAGGAATGTTCTAATGTTATCTTCAAATTACAGGGAAAAACCTCTGGTGTATTTATTATTTATTTCTATCAAACCCGGCCTTAGAACATGAACAAAATGAGGAGGGGGAGACAGAATGCAGATAAATATAAGATAAAGAAGATCAATTGAAAAGTAAAATCTCAATATGAGATGTGTTAATCAGTAACATCTTTAGTAGTGGATGTGTGTACTGAATAAGGCTTTGTGGAACTAAAGACAAAGCAGAGCAAATGGGGTTTCCGGCCCATGCAGGCAGGGAAGAGAAAGGGCCGTCCTGGACTTTTATAATCCCGTGGAGCCCCGGGCCCAGGTGCTGCAGAATGGAGCTGGATACTGCCATCAGCACTGCTGGCACCTTCAAGAGACATGGTTAGACACAGTAGCTGACACAGCACACACCCACAGAAAACACACCCACACACACACACACACACACACACACACACACACACACACACACACACGCACACACACACGCACACACACACACACACACACACACACACGCACACATGCAGACTAAGCAAGGGCCGTCACACTTTTATGTCTACAACTTTATTCTCACCTTAAAATTCAGTCTGTTTCTGCACCACATAGAGCATCATGGGTACGGTAGTTCTTAGTGCTATTGTGACAGACCGAACAACACGATGTCTTGTGTTTTGAACATATGTAGACACAGTTAAAAATACACATATTACAGTAATACAAATTTAATTTATTGTTACGCACATTTAATTATGTTATGTTAACATCCGCTAATATGGATTAAAAATTTAAATATATTCCTCTGAATAGTAAAGTAAAGGAGTTAAACATCAAACGTACATACCCAAGAAAAGTGGTAATATCTTAAAGTTGTATTATAGTCTTTTTTTTTAGAAACACACAAAAAAAAGGATATAGAAAATAAAATAATGTAATTTGTGTGAAAATTATGGCATGAAAGCAAAGTCCATGTCTTACCGGCGGCAGCGAAATACATATAGGCTATTCATTTAATAAAACAACAACTCAATATCGATTTTTGCAAATGATGTATCGATAAAGTACGGCGAAGATAGCTTTCGCGATATTTACATGTAGCAATATTTTCTCACACACCTATTGTATATTCATGGGCTTCTCAAAGCAGGAGGAGGGTGAGTTTCAAGATGGAGGGAAGGCAGTTTAAAGAATCTTCATGCATACTTGAACTACTTTCCGTGGAAATGATCATTCCCAGAAGAGTATTTGCTACGTGTCTTTAAAACATGAAAGCAGTTTGACTAAGTCCCCCACCGTGCCTCTGCTCTCTGCCTAGCTGTAGAGGCACTGTGCAGGCATACAGTATAACCCAGACAGATGTAGAAGGCTGGCAAATGCCAACAAATGTTTCCCTAATGAAATTGTAAATGATATATATCAAAACTCCGGCTGGATGTGCCATTGTAAGAAAGTGAAAGAGTGCCATGCGATGAAATTAATATTTTGTTCCATTTCCAAATATAATAGAAGTAATGCAGTTACTCAAGGTCTCCATTTGTCATCCCAGACTCCAATGTGATTTGTGTTGGGTTTGATGCAGTTTCCCCTCAGGCACTCGCTGAAATAAAATCCCCATTCTGACTCGCTGTACCCACTCACAGACAATTTGGTCTGAGGGAATCTGATAGCTGGTATATGTGAGGCCCACAAAGAATGTCAAAGAGCCGAATAATGTGGCTCCTGCCATCCTCAATCAAGACAGAAACACTGAGCTACAGATGACATTGTGTCTGCCATGACCTTGAATTAGTATCTATCTATCTATCTATCTATCTATCTATCTATCTATCTATCTATCTATCTATCTATCTATCTATCTATCTATCTATCTATCTATCTATCTATCTATCTATCTATCTATCTATCTATCTATCTATCTATCTATCTATCTATCTATCTATCTATCTATCTATCTATCTATCTATCTATCTATCTATCTATCTATCTATCTATCTATCTATCTATCTATCTATCTATCTATCTATCTATCTATCTATCTATCTATCTATCTATCTATCTATCTATCTATCTATCTATCTATCTATCTATCTATCTATCTATCTATCTATCTATCTATCTATCTATCTATCTATCTATCTATCTATCTATCCATCCATCCATCCATCCATCCATCCATCCATCCATCCATCCATCCATCCATCCATCCATCCATCCATCCATCCATCCATCCATCCATCCATCCATCCATCCATCCATTGAAGAACACCATGAAATGCAGCTGAAAGCTCTGGGAAAAAATCTCACAAGTGGACATTGAAATGAAATTATTTGATCAGATAAAGTGTCTGCTATCCCACCCCCACCCCCACCCATTTATAAATATACTCTGACGTCAACGCAAGCTCGTCATGCCACACTGAAAATAAATTGGTAACAAAAATCTTGGACTTTTTGTTTTATTGGAAATTGCTCATTGTGTTTTCAACAGTAATGGTAGTCTATTAGTATAGCCTCTGTTGTCCTCCTGTATGTGTCTGCATTTACTCCTGCTTTACTGTAATAACATGGCCTTACTGTAAAACAGCGACCTCTTGCCAAAGAGCATTGGTGCCTGAGTTCAAGAGACATTGTATTCTAGTGGAAACACGACACATTGTTCCCTCTTTCAGATAGAGGAGGAGTGTAAACTAAGCCTCATTAATTAACGCTCATTAGGTTGAACACAAACCTGTTTGATTGGAGGCAGTTGGAGCCCTTCCGCTCCGGTGCAGCGGCGCTGTTTAACTCACCATACTGGCTGTCTGGTGGCTGCACCTCGGGGTCATGTTCTGTGACATGGCTGTTGTCCCAGTGCCATGCATATCTAACACAACACACACACACACACACACACACACACACACACACACACACACACACACACACACACACACACACACACACACACACACACACACACACACACACACACACACACACACACACACACACACACACACACACACAGATCCTCCTTGAAGGGGCTTCTTGGCAGACCCCTGGTTCCCCCCTCTCTAATCACTGTGTTCTCCAGGGGGGCTCAGCCATTCTCGCTGCTCTTTGGCAAAGCTTGGCATTTGTCTGAGATCTCATTTCTGTAATTCATCGGCCGTCTCCCGGGAGCCGTGGTTGGCACCGGTGATGCCAGGTCCTCCCTCCACCCTCCTCCCTCTATCTCTCTCTCTCTCTCCAGCTCTCTCTCCAGCTCTCTCTCTCCAGCTCTCTCCTCTCTTTCACCCCGGTGGTTGTTTGTTGTTGCCCTGAAAGAGGCCCAGACCAAAGCTAAACTGGTGGGTGTACACACATTAACTCTCTTGTGATTGTGCTTGATGACCGCTTCAGGCTCCCATCACACAAACATGTTTCTGTGTGTGTGTGTGTGTATGTGTGTGTGTGTGTGTGTGTGTGTGTGTGCTCGCGCTTGTGTTTGTGTGTGTGTGTGCTCGCGCTTGTGTTTGTGTGTGTGTGTGTGTGTGTGTGCAGAGGTGGACCATAGGTACAGGTAGGAAATTGTCTTGAGCCCTATGCTACAAGTGCTACAGAAATGCCTCATATACATAATAATTACACAGGTCACTAACAGGATAATTTTATATTCTAATATAAATATGGACAGAAAGGTGAACCTCAAACTCTTCAACACTCCTCCACACTGCAATTCATACATTTTTCAACATATATTTTAGCATTCGTAAAACTGTATTTATATGGTTATAGACTGTATCTGCTATATGAACATGATTCATACAGATGAGATTAATAAAGGCTATATCTCTTAGGCCCCAAACTAACAAAATCCGTCCAGTGTGTGTGTGTAGGTGTGTGTGTGTGTGTGTGTGTGTGTGTATGTGTGTGTGTGTGTATGTGTGTGTGTGCATGTGTGTGTGTGTGTGTGTGTGTGTGTGTGTGTGTGTGCTCGCCCTCTTTCCTCGGGTGTCTCTGCGTTTAAGGCATGAAGCGAAGCTGCTAAATTACAATGAATCATGCACGTTGGGATTATCCTTTCTTCAAATCTTTGTCTCATATATTTAAAAAAAAAACATTAAGTCAAATCGTCATCAATACACACACGACCCAAATGAAGAAATAATAACGCATCAATTATCACTAGTTATATGAATGTGGGAAATATAATTGTGATTCATTTGGCATCAGTAGAAATGTACATCTGTTACTTATTCTAAGAAGCGGGCGGGGAGGGAAAGATAGATAGCAAGTCATTATTCAAAATGTATTTAAGAAAAAAAAAAGAGAAAGCAATGCAAAGTATCTCATAAAGTACCGACTGGCTTTGTGAACAATATGTAAGTGGCTGTGCTGTGCTGTCTGGCTGTGTGTTAGCACAACGCTCCCTGTAACGTCACTCAGCAGCCTTAGCGATACAGGTGAACTGCTGCATCTCCCATTTTGTTTATGAGTAAACGGCTGTTGGCGGCAGGCATTTTAAGCTAATAGCCGCTTTAAATAGCGGCAATTAGCGGGGAAGCATGAGATATTTAATCACTCTAGACCAATTAGTCTGTAATCAAGTAGTGTCCAAGAGCGAGCACGTTTTGTGTCCTCCGCTGGTTTTTTCCCCCTCTCTCTCTCTCTCCCCGCCAAAGCACCCGCCATATATTTCTCCATGAATGTGCGCGGGGAAGAGCAGTGATTAACACGCGGGGATATAGGCCCCCGTGGAACGCCCGTAATGTGGAGTTAAATCAGGGAGAGAGGGAGGCGAGACACGACAGCCAAACCTGTTATTGCAGTTTAACATATGCGGAAGGTTAATTCAGAGGCAGAGACGATGGTGGGCGAGCATCCTTGTTTTTTTTTATGTGCTTGTGTCACGGTTTGCTTTGTACAAATTTGCAAAATTAAGAGCCGGGTGTGTTCCTTCTGTACTAGCAAAAGAAAAAAAACATTTGATTTGTTTTTTTCCTTCTTCTTCTTCTTCTTCTTCTTGGAAACAATCAGTGGCTGCTAGTTTATACCTGGAAGAGGCTGGATAGATAGGAGTGTGGTAGGTAATGAGCCAGTCACATTTAATCAAAAAATATGGAGTCTCGCAAATTGCTAAATCCTGCCTGTAATTTTGGTTTTTATATTGTAATCTTCTGTGAGATAAAAAAAAAAAAAAAAAAACACACAGATGCATGCACACAAATGAGAGCCATGATGCATGAATACACACACACACGCACGCACACGCACAAACACACACACACATGCACGCACACACGCACGCACGCACGCACGCACGCACGCACGCACGCACGCACGCACGCACGCACGCACGCACGCACGCACGCACACACACACACACACACACACACACACACACACACACACACACACACACACACACTACTCACACCTGTGTAAACAATTGGCTCTACCTGCAGCCCGGCCAGTCCCTTGTTTTGAGCATAATAATGCCACTGTGCTCATATAATGACATTTCCAAGTGACTGGTCACAGGGCCGATGGGTCCACTCCCTCGGCCTTTGGCTTAAGGGCGTTAACCAGGTTGACCAATGGTGATTGGGCCCTCTCCTTATCAAACAGGATGTCATGCTTTCCCACGATGCACAGCAGGGAGCCAATAGGTGTAAAGAAGAGCTGGAAAGCAGACTTAAATAAGAGTAGAGATACCTTGGTAAAATGGCTCTGTTACAAGTTAATGCAAGTCTATTACAATAGCATACCACTTGAGCAAAAGTAAAAAAGTATTTGTTTTTAAGTTTAATCTGATGATCTACTATTGTATTAACTATACTAAATGTATTCAAAGTAAATGTACTCAATTCAGATATTACAGTACTATATTATTATTACTCATGGATTAATGTCAAATTGGGGTTTGTAGCTAGCTGAGGTGGAGCTCACTTTGTATGGGACTGCAAATACAGTTTAGTTTCATTGTGGAATTAAGTATTTAAGCCCAGTTCAGACCAAAGATTCGCCTTGCAACTGCTTGCGACGAGACGGTTTTAGAACGTCACGGGGGAGAAATCGCAGCGGTGTGAACTGCTCGTTGCAGAAGATTCAACATGTCAAATCGCAAGGTCCAGTTTTAGAACGTGTCAACCGTCTCGTCGCAAGGAGTTGCGAGTTGCAAGCAGTTGCAAGGCGAATCTTTGGTCTGAACTGGGCTTCACTCTTTTTTTATCCATAGGATGGTAAACCTTTACAATAAGGGTACTGTGGTGGCAGTGTAATAGGAAACATTGTATTTATCTTGTATTACTACATTCAATATCTGCCTCCACAGGTACGTTCATCAACTGTTAGTTAATGCTGAATAAGCATTAACTAATGCCTAATAAGCATTAATTAAGCATTGACTAACAATTCATTAATGTTCCCTTATTTTAAAACGTCATTGTTTGCTTGATAAAAAAAAGGAAATGGAATTAAAGGAAAATTTGCAGATCCTCAAATATGAGAAGATGGAACCATAACATATTTATCATATTTCCATCTAAAAGTATTATTATTAAAATAGCATAAAAAGAAGAAAAAAATCAAGTAAAGTACAACCACCTCAAAACTTGTACTTAAATGGAGTACTTGAGTAAATGTAGTTGGTTACATTCCACCTCTGGTAGGTATTGTACCTGAACGTTTGTCCAGTTTGTTGGAAATATAAAGAGACAGGAAGAGCATGGTGAAACATCTATGCCAGTCCCACACACTCTCTCTCCTCACCCCCGTCCCCAACAGGGAGTATTGTGAGAATCCTATAGTGCTGTATCTGCTAGAGAGATACTGGATGTGGAGCCACTGTGGAAGCTAATAGCCAGACAGCAGGGATTGCTAGTCAACATATGGCTGCTGCAGCAAATTATAAACGGAGAAGAGATGAATAATGTATCTAGGGAAGGCAGCGCTTTAATGTGAGAGAATTAGACTGACTCTGATACAAGGCTCCTGTTCTGTGTCCATTACTGTGAGGAAAAAACATCATGTAATATAGGACCAAATTAGTGCGTTATTGTACTGCATGCATAATGGAAGCTTGAGTAGCTTGAATTAACGCCATATGTTTTGTCCAGGAAGTGCCACATGTATTACTTTCTATATAGTTAAATGTATTCACTCTGAAAAAAAAAGCTTAAAAAAATACAGCAGGAATTTTCATTTGAACACTTAACTTAAATAATCGTGAGTTAGGAGAAATGTGTTAGTGTTGAATTTTAATTTTAATTTAAAAATTAAAATAAAGATTTTAACTCTGGCTTTGTCCAACATCTATATTGTTGGTTTCTAAAGACATGCACATTCACAAATATTAGTTAGATATTGTAAAATGTGCATATTTATAAAAAAAAAAAGTGATACAAAAGAATAATTGTTTTAATAAGTTTAAGTAATAAACTGGCAATAAACTGGTTTAATCAATTATCTGCAGTGTCTCGCCTCAATACTTTGAATGATATGTGGAGAATTAAAGGCCATTTGTGAAAGAAAAAATGTTTACTAAACTACTATGTAAATGAAAAGCTGACCTGCCGGGTTAACTGAGTTAAAGGGTCAACTGGGTTCATCTCTGCAGAACTAGCATTTCCTGTATTTGGTGATGCTGTCATGGCTGCTGCTCCCTCCTGTCAGGCTCATGTTGAGAAGCAGAATATCTTGAATGGTATCAGGAAGGTCTAAGTGTCAATCTGGCCACCTGTGCTTTAACACTTTTTTTGGTTGCATTTTCTATTTTATTTCTTCTTTTTTCATTAACCTTTTATCACTCACTCACTTACACACACATTTCACAACACAAGGACAGTGCTTGTCAAGGGCAGCGAGGCCCGGCTCTCTCACTGTGGACTATAAACACACACACACGCACACGCACACGCACACGCACACACACACACACACACACACACACACGCACACACACACACAGGTGCTCATCCTCGGATGGCCACGGTGGAGCAGGGAGACCTGAGTCAGAGGTGTGTGTATCACCCACAGGGCGTCTCTCTCTGTCTCTGTCAAACGGGTGTTTTGACCCACATTCAGCAGGGTGACGTGGGGACAGCTCAACCAGGGTGAGAGGCTCTACAAAGGTATATGGAGCTCCGTGGGAAAGAAAGAGGGAAGAAAGGAAACTAGTAACCGTATACGAGATACATGTTCGGACAGTTTTGCTGACAACTGTCTATGTAAATGTCGGTCAGGTGAAGCTATTGAGATTAGATTCCAGAATATTTTGCATTTTAAAATCATGTAAATATTAAAAAATAAGTTTAGGGACTAAATGAAGATGGAACAGGATTTTAAGATTTGTTTTTGCCTTCCAGACACTTATAAACAATAAATCATCACTCTTTTAATATATACATATTTTTTGAAGTCTATGAAACATTTGAAACATTGAAGATATCCACTGTACTGTTTCTCCTCCGATGCTCAAGTAAAACCGATGAGGCCTTGTGCAGTAACACTGTTCAGTTGTTTGCCTCAGCAATTAAATTCACATTTTTAACATTGTGCTTCCCTACTGGAAATGTTTTCTTTGTCTTAGTAGGTAAATGGAAAAGTCTTTATTTATTCCTAAGCATTACTTACTGTCTGGCAATGCTGGTTATTTAGCAAGCAGGGTTCACCGTTCCTCTCTAATCATCCTAGGCCACTCCCAGAGTAGAAATGTAAATGTAAAGGTATAGCCTGAAAGCTTTGAATCTTCCATTAGTGTCTTCATTCTGCTACATCCATTTGTTCACACACATGTAAATATAACAGAAGACAATGCTGCTTACATCACAGGACTGTGTAGTGTCTACGGCTCTGCTGTTCATGAATAGAGATGGTATCCTCTCTGGTCACTGAAAATAATCCCACAAAATCACTCGGTCATCGATCTTGAGAATGTTGTTTTAATTTCCATTTCCCATTTTCATTGTGTAAAACAACCAGTTTTATAATATTGTAAATCCCTTATTTGTCAGCGTTTATATGCGTGGGTTTTGCTAGGAGAGATAAGTAGCAATAAGAAATCTCCCTTTGACATTTTATAGACACCATTTGCCGAAGATAAAATTAGCTTGTAGCATTTAAAATAAACAGCACCTGCTCCATAGTTTGACAGGGATCTGACTTCTCGGCGGTCTCCTGTGCTTGTGCAGGCCTGCTGAAGCTGTAGCCATGTGTGTGAAGGAATTTATGGAAGCAAACAAAACATAAAGCAATTTTTTCCTAAATCTTGCAAAAAAAGAAAAAAAAAGATTAAAAACTAAAATGAACATCTGCCACATTTAAAATATTTTCTTCCGCCATTTAATCATTGCATAATGTTTAGTTCAGCATTGTTACCCTGCACCTCCCTCTCCTTTCCTTATTACTGTATTTCAGATGGCAGCGTTAGCAAAACAATAAAAAGATGCCCTTTGAGACAAAACTCGAGACGACACACAATTCTTCTTCCTGGAAACTTTAATTGTTTTTGACAACAACTCCTCCACAAGCCGGTGGAGGTCAAGTCCAACAGTGCAGCTGACCGTATAATGTACAAGTGCCCCTCTCACACTGGCAGGAGGGTGGTGAGGTAAATTCGGTGCTCCATGTCATGAAAAAAAAAGAAAGCCCCCCCCTACCCCAAAATTACATTAATAATGGCTGCTGGGCCCACTCTCCAACAGGGAAATCATTTAACATTGACTCGAGAGGCATGGCCATTTGGTTGTTGTTCCAAATAAATCCAGTCTGTTAATGTTCACATGGTATTTCATCAATTCATAACCCAAGTCCAATGTGTTTCCACTACAGGGTCAATCATTAACTTTCTCAAAGGAAAAATCTCTGACTGCACAACTATGACAGAGACATTGTTTTGCCCGTGATTTTTCCCTTTTTCCCCCTTCCCTCAAGGAATTACATTGTAAACACTCAGAAGTGCTCTTAACTCTCCAGATTACATTTGAAACAAGAGAGCAATGTAACAGAGTCATATAAGGCCTTTTTGAAAAAGATCAAACAGCAGGGGCGACCCCAGCGGTCTGAGCGGGGGTCATGTAGTTGTCATAGTTAATGAGTACAAAACAATTTCAAGACAAAAGCGAAGCAGGGCAAATGAAAAAAATAAAAAATCTTGTGTTGAACTCCACCACTTATCTACACAAGGGGAGGGCTGCTTCAGTGCACATTCAATATCTCTGCAATGAGCCTGACATGCTACATTTTTTAAACTATTCCCAACAAAAAACACTGCAAATAGTTAAGTGATAGCATCATGTGAGGACATTATTGGCAGAGCATAAACATGTTCATTTACTAGAGACTTCAAAGTGGAAACACAGTATTTACAATAACGACAACAAAAAAAAAGGTTTTAATAAAAATATCTTATAATTACAATAGCCTATTTTTAAGCATATAAGTCTTCCTTTCACATACTTTTTATAGAACATTTGTGTCTCTCTATATGTACAATCATAATTGTCTCGAATCAGAATTGTTCTTATTTTTTTTCTTATTTTTTTTTTACAATATCAAACTTTTTTTTTGAAAGATTCCAGGGCCGTCATCCCTGTCCCTTGTTTAACACAAATCATCTATTTGAAACAATAGATGTCCCAAAAAAAAAACATGTACACTGATTTTCAGCAGTTTAGTAAAGCTTTTTTAAACTGGAGTCATTTTTCTAGTTATTCTTTGAGCACATTTCACAGACAGAGTTTTCTCAGAGCTGTTGACAGACAGGTTTCCTACAAAACAAAACCAAAACTCCTCAGCCTAGGGATTCCCATATGTTTCACTCTTTTAGAAAAATTGTCAGAAAGTAAAAGTTAGAGCAACTTAAAATAAGGAGGAAGGAGAGGGGATGTGTCTACGTACAGGATCCTCTCTCAATCAAATCCAAAAAATAAAAGGTGACATGAATGGTGGATTTTTGATTTGGGTTGAATTCCTTCCAGCGTTTTTTTAAAAATCCCCTTGTGTGATTGTGCGCCTCCAGTTGGGGTGTGAGTTCCCTGCATGGCGAAGCTTTTTGCTGGCTTTGGAGCTGGCTCTGTGCTGCCTACACACACCTGTGGAGGGGATGAATAGCAGCGAGGAAGGGGGGTGAGTGAGTGAGTGAATGAGTGAGTGAGTGAGCTGCACAGAGCTCCAGACTGACTGGCGCCACCAACAAAACACAGGCCATGCTTGATCAACAACCCAAAACAAACCAGGTCAAAACAACAAACCACGCAGGCAAGCTCCAGGCAAGAGAAGCTGACGGCACTCTCAGAGAGACTGCAAGAGTGTCTTTACTGTAACACACACCGTGGCTATGTGCTTTTAGCCCCCTATACCAGGTGTGTTTAAACTTAACGCTATAAATCTTATACGCTAACAGCGGCTTGAATGGAAGTGTGAGGGACAGACATTGAGTGAGCGAAAAGGAGGAAGGAGTGAGTGTGTGTGTGTGTGTGTGTGAGCGAAAGAGAGGGCAAGCTGAGGTTTAACCCTCTCTTCTTTCCCAGATTGCTACACTAGTGACAGTTATTGCGCAAAAGCACAGCTGCCTCTGAGGCTGGTGCCATTTGTACAGTAGCCTACATGTATACTGTATACCTCCATTATTATTTCCCCTGACATCTAGTGGCCTCCCCAGAGCACTATACAGATTGTCAATTTACACCACATATAGGCTACAATGAGCAAGTTAATGGGGAATACTTCACTATCCACACCACTTATGGTGTTTTTCTACATGGCCACATCTGTGATTTTAGAAAAATAGCAACATAACTCCTGATTCTAAACAAACAAACAAACAAACAACAAATAAATAAATAAACATTTAAAATAATGACTAATGTTAATTTAAGTCAACTTACCAAATGCAGTGCTTATATCTCAGCGGCATAAAATAGAGTCCTCCGGCTTTTTGACTATTGACGTCCTCTATAAAAGAAAAAGAAGGAAAAAAACGAACATGATGTAAAACGATTTAGCTGCCACGGATAAGAGCAAATAAAGGAAAAGGCCTTTAAGCCGTGCAAATAAATAAATGATATACAGCAGAGCAGCAGAAAATGAGTCCGGCTATATATACCCCATAATAAATTCGCTTATAGCCTATTGAATAACAAATTGGCCTTATTGTGCGCAGTGGAGTGGGGCTGCAGGCTGAGGCACTTCACCAATCCTGGGATAAGGTGGGCCTCTGACACACACTCACATTATCATGCAAATCCTAAAAGCCCCGCAATCAAGTGCGCAATCTAGCTCACGATAAATGCGTTTTTGTTTTTGCGCACGAGTTTTTTTTCAATGCTGTAATATAAGGTGTAAGGTGTATCGCATTTTTATTATATATCCTCCCCTTGAAGGGACAATGACAGATAACTAACGGGCATGACGCGCTTTGTCTGAGTCTGACTGGCAGACAGACAGGCAGCAGTCTGGCACACAGTGATTCGGGGTCCCCCGGTATAAGTCCCAATGTAAAAAAGGAAAGGTGGAATGCATAGTCTTGTCCGCGGGATCAAACCTACCTGGTGATGGTCCACGTTGAGCACGGTGAGCGGCGTCCGGCTTGGGTTAGAGGCTGGCGGCGCTGCTGCTGGGCACGTCCCGGTCTGTTGTCTGCTGTTGTGGAGAGAAGGGTGCGTCTCCAGGGCCAGCTGCAGGTCCAGGATGTAGTCTATGACATGCTGGAGGATCTCCACTTTGCTGACTTTCTTATCCTGCGGTATGGTGGGCACCAGGCGCTTCAGGCGGCTGTAGCAGTCGTTCATGTCGTACTGCAGGCAGAACAGGTCCTCCTCTTCCATCCGGCACCGGGCGATGTTCAGGCTCTGCTTGGACAGATAATGCAGCGAGACATCGCTGCTCAGACCGCCGCTACCGTTGGAGACGGAGGAGGGGGAGGTGGAGTCCTGGGGCTGGACTGGAGTAACAGCCTTCATCTTTAGATATAGAAACCAACGGCTCAGGGAAAAGGCAACGAAGAAAAATCAAATAATTTTACTACTGAAAGAGCAGGTATATGAAATGATACCAAGGCGCTATCAAGACTGCACTAAAGCTATACTCTAATAAAGCGAATAGAGAACGAGATAAACCGAAAGGCGGAATTCTGGTCTGTCAACACATCCCGTGGAGCCTAGTAGCAGTTCCTCGTGCTTGCTTCGACAGGCTGGCTCGGTGTGAAAAGGAATGGATAGATTTCCTACATTTATAGAGGAGAGGGGAGGCGCCAAGCCCAGCCGGCTGACAGCTCGGGGGAGAGAAGCTGGTCAATCACCGGCAAGCCCGCTGCCCACCAGAGCCCACATCGGAGCCGAGAAAAAAGGCGTGTCCCATTTCTGTGTGCGCTGCGGTGGGCTGCCTGTTGGTAGGAGAGGTGTGTGTGTGTGTGTGTGTGTGTGTGTGTGTGTGTGTGTGTGTGTGTGTGTGTGTGTGTGTGTGTGTGTGTGTGTGTGTGTGTGTGTGTGACTGAGAGAGAGAGAGACAGAGAGAGAGAGAGAATAAGAGACAGGAAAAGAGAGTGAGGCGATTTAAAACAGTCAATTGCGCATTACCATCGCTGCACAAAGGAAAAAGAAAGTCTAAAGTATCTTAACGTCCAAGCGTACAAAAGGCCTATAGTGAAGATTTTCTGATTGATCCAGCCAGATCCACAGAGCTGATAAGCGTCGGATTGCATCTGTAGTGCGTAATTACGCACAGCCCGTCTGTATTGATCCCCCCTATGACAGATGATACAGAGTCGAAACACCTGCTTAGACCAATAAAACTGCCTTGGGTATACTTTAAAGTTAAATGATTAAAAAAAAATACAATTAACATAAACTGACAGCAGCCAAGACATTTCCCCTCCACAATAAAAATAATAAAAAACCAACAAACCAAAGAATGAGAAAATAACAGCGTACTCTAATTCCATTCTAATGTATCATAACCATGCTTTATGTGTGAAACTCTGGGTTGTGTTAACGTTGAGGTTGACTTGGTTAACCAACTACATTTTTGACTTGATCTTTTTATCACAATGTTATTCATGCATCATTCATTCAGTGAATTGCATGTTATATGTATTAGTAAGACTTCATCAGATGGGAACATGGTTCTAAAATACATCTTATTGTAACTCATCAAATTGTCTGATTGAACAGATAACTATGATTTCATTTGTCAAAGATTGTCATAACCCTGACTGACTGCAGCTCTAGGGGAGCCGGCACAGACCAATCTGGGCCTGGCGCCTCTTCCTCCAGCTGTGTGTTATTGTGCCTCTTACATTCCTCCACTCACAGGGACACGTCTCCCTCATCACTGCCCCACTATTGAGTCTCCCTGCCGGACAGACTGCCTGGCGCCACACACGTGGAGCTCATCCATTCACACCCAACTCCTCTCCTCTTTTTTTCTTTCTTTCTTGTTAGGCGGGTTGCCAAGACAACATGGAAGCTATACTCTCAGCTTCAGTCCAGCCTTGGTGTTTTCCTCCCAGAATGCAGGGATGACACCCAGTCCAGTGCCTCTTTGGAGGTTTTAATGTCCCACACTTTATGGGAACCAACCACCACAGTCTCTTCTGTCATGAATATTGAAAGGCTTAAATGGCTTTAAATGGGTATTTTCCTCTTCTCTGTCTCTCTCTCCGTCTTCCTCCCACTGTCACTGTCTTTCTCTGTTTTCTGTTGCCATGGGAAGTGACTGTTCTGCTCAGTAATGTGTGCTACAATGTTTGGTTCAGGGACAACTTCAAAGGGGTCAGTGGTATGAAACTTTGATGGTAGCCAATTCCACTAGCAACATGGTGCGTGAACTCTCACCCATGACAAGCAGATGACGGACTGGGTTTGAGAGAAAAACACTGTCCACTTTAGCCTTGAAAATGAGTCCCAAATGCTTCCATTTTGACTATTTATGTCCACAATAAAACAGAAAGTTAAGATTCCAGGCAGAGTTTGAATTGCATGCGTTTGGCTCCCACATTGAAGCCTAATGGTTTGAAAAAACCTTCTGCCAAGAAAAGTTTTCCATATAAAATAATTCATTTGCAGATTGCACGGAAATATTTCAAACTTTTTATTTAACTTTTTTATAAGCAAACCAAAGACGGCATAAAACCGACAAAGGCTTGCCACAAAATGCATTTCCATCCACCTGTTTTATGGATATTTTTTTTTTATTATTATTTTCTTTTGGCATTTTTATGCTTTATTGACAGTGTAGAGACAGAGTTGAAATGGGGCAGAGAGGGGAGCGACATGCAGAGAACGACCGTGGGCTGGAATCGAACCCGGGTCCGCTGCTGGCCGAGGCCCATGGGGGGGACGCCCTACCAACTGAGCTAAGGGCGCCCCCTTTATGGATATTTTTTTGCACATAAAAAGAAAAGTGGAGAGACTGGAAATCAAGAAATAAATCTTAAGAGATTATGTAATAGAACGTTTTTATGCTTAGCAAAAGGTGACTGAGTTGATTGATCCATACAAATAAACTGTGGCAAAGTGCAATGGAAACTGACTAAGCAAATTGATAAGGAAGTATGTGACTTCAAACCACTCAATGCTGAGGAAATGAAAGATTGCGGCACATACAGTAAGTACAGAACGGTTTGGAGCAATGAGGAGCATGAAAACTTTCCTCAAACTCATTCTAAATGAAAAATAAATATGTTTACATTGTTTTCCATCACTGAAGGTTAGACTGGTGTAACTTTCATTGTGTCATTGGTTTAATGGCATCACCAACTGTTAATCTCTAAATGCCGAATTCCTAACATTAACAAAATGGCAGTAGATTAAAACATACATTCAGGCATCTTTTGTCTATTTCTATTCTAAGTTTGCGCGACGCTAGGATTGAAACTTGACTGCTACGTCTTAAAAGTCCTCCCCAGGTGTAGTTGGAGACCGTATTTCTTGTTGGATGTTCATTTCAGATATCTTAAGTGTGAATGACCTTATCCAGGTCTAGTTGTGTTAAAAAACGGATTAATGTTGGCAATATTTCTAAGTTAGAATAAGCATGATTTAACTACTTTGGTAAAATGAACAACAAAACTGAGGTTGGAATCAAGGAACACACCTGGATCTCAAGCAGAGGGCTTAACACTGGTGGACAGAAAAACCAAGTTGTTTTGTAAGGTCAGAGGTCAAGTGTGTGGGGACAATTTAAATACTTTACGTTTTGGATTGGTTGAGCTGGTGAAAGTTTTGTGCCATCCAGGATTTGATGTCAGAGAGACCAGCCATGAGTTTGGAGGAAGTGACTATGCTACTGCCGGTTAGCAGGACATAAAGTTGAGCATTATGTGCAAAATATTGGAAGTAAAAATTGTGATGCCCTGGCCTATTGTCAACATGTGAACAGAAAATTGTAAAGGGCCGAAAATTGAGCCCTGGGGAACGCCACATGAGATGGGGGCTGAGGATGAGGAGAATTGACCTCGGGATACGGAGAAAGATCTGTCCGAGAGGTAAGAATAAAACCAGAGCAGTGCCAATGATTCCAACATAGTTTTTTAGGGTGTTGATGAGAATATTGTGGTCAACTGTGTCGAATGCAGAATTCAAGTCGAGTTACATTAGAAGGAAACAGTTTCCAGACTCAGCAATAAGCAGTAGGTCATTTTGTGACCTTAAAAGGAAGGCAGTTTCTGTGCTGTGTTGAGTACGAAATCCTGATTGGTATTGCTTGAAAATATCATAAGTATTAGTGGCTAGCCTGCCAGCCTTAGTAATTCAGCATCCAGCACTATAAGTGGTCCCTGCCTCGCCAAACTTCCAGAACCACATCTCTCATGAAGACGAGCAAATGAATTTTGCTGTGCCACCTGTGTGACCAAGCTTTGTATAAGCTCTTTTTTATCTGTAGGTAAAGTATCTGTGGTTGATTATGGTTCAAGGAATAACCTTGTTACAGGCACATGGTTGAATGTGTCCTGTGTATGTGTGTGTGTGTGTGTGTGTGTGTGTGTGTGTGTGTGTGTGTGTGTTTGTGGTGTGTGAGTGTGTGTGTGTGGTGTGAGTGTGTCTTGTCTGTGTCAGCAGGAATGTAAACAAGGTGCACTTTGACCTTTTTGTACTGAGTAACCTTGTTATATTCTATTCGTGTCTATCTTTAGCCCTGTGCCCAGTCAATGATGCACCTGACTTGAACACAAGCATCTAGTCAAGTTAGTCCACACAAAGGAGGGAACATGAGTGTGCATCATCTCGTTGCCCTCCTGTCTTTGTGTTTGCTTTAGGTACTTCCTCTGCGTGTACTTCTCTAATTGTGGGCCCTTCTGGCTCTACTTCCCCAAAGGTTTATAGCAGTGCTGACTGGGGACCGGCGCTTGGTAACTAGAGACTCATTACTACATAAGCCTGATAGGTCTTAAGAGATTAGCCTCTCTGTTTGTTGTGGCTACACAGGTAGGAGACAGATATCAGACTACTAAGTTAACCAGCCGGCCATTGTCCGACAAATCTGCCCACGTGCAGTTCAAGGGAGCAACCGAGAGTCCGTTTAGAGTAGAGTCTTGCATTAGTAGTATTTCAGCTAAATGTTTTGGTGGTTGGCCAACAATGCAGCAACCGTGTACCTAGCAAGTGGAAATTGCATGAAGGCCACATCTGTGCAAGAGGTTTCCCTGGGATGTGGTTGAAGTTGCGATGGGTGGTGAAAACACAAACACACACACACTATCAGGTTACTGAGGTGACCCAACACCTTTTATTCCCTAATGGTATTAAAACAGGAGAGATTCTCACCGCATGAAGCATCATGGTAACCAACAACTGGTGCTCACCTTACACCACCTTTTTTTAAAAATGTTTTTTAGATTTTTTTATGTATATATTTGGGTTGAAGGGAATGCTTTTTTGGCATATGATGACCACTGAGTTTTTGAGCATTATACAAATAAAAACAAGTTTTGACTAATTTTTATTTAGGCCTATAACATTATTTCCAAGGTAAGATGGAAGCCAAAAATGTGCTTTAAAAAAATTCTATTTCAGGGGCTTTTTTGCCCTTAATGGACAGTTCTAGCTGGAGTAGTGGACAGGAAATGTAGAAATGAAATGCAACAACTGTTGCCCGCTTGAATATAACCAGTGATGCTGTGATTCAATGGCGTGCACCACCACTAACCATTTGGCAACCAAGACACTCCACAAGGATGGTATATTTGATCTCAGAGTACACAGCCTGCCATGTTATATGAGGAAACATAATAAATAATATTCCAAAGCGTAAACTAAACCCAACGCAAACAGGACCCTACCTAACTTTCATGCTTTCTGTAACTGCATGCGTACACTTATGTGGCTCGGTCCCAGAACAGTTACAGCCACATAGACCAAAAGAAAAACAACAACAACTAGTATTGAGAATATATCACCATGCTAACAAGCAAACAACAAAGGCCACTTTGAGGCGTATCCAGCAAAGCCAGAAAGAAGATTTTCACTGACACAAATAGGACCATGAAATCCTTAAATACAGTACCTACCAGGAGCCTGAAACGGAAGATGCTGAATGGAATTCAAACGTTATTCATTTAGCTCATTTCTCCTGTGTTCTCCCACTGTGACAATTCAAAACATCTTCTGTGAAAAATGTGTCCAGATAGAACTGAGAAAGAGGATGTTATTGTACATAAGAGTTTCAATTAGGATACTAAAACTAAGCAGACTAAGTTGGACTGAGTGTAGGGGGGAGTTCAGATACTTTGAAATGGAGGCCTGACTTGGGCACAGATTCAAAGTAGCACAGAATTAAGGCACGCCATTTGGTGCCTAGATTATTGGCAGTAAAAAACTGTACATTATTGATAGTTACATAGCATATTCAGCGTAGCAACTACAAATTGCCTACACCCATGAACAGATTAGGAGGCAATGGGCCCCTGGACATGGATATGTAAAAGGCTCCCCTACACTCTTCCTTTACATACGAGCAAGAGAGACACAAAATTACAACAAGCCTAGGATCTTCTCTCTCTCTCTCTCTCTCTCTCTCTCTCTCTCTCTCTCTCTCTCCCATCATGGCTACCTTTGAACATCTCCCCACATGACAGCATTCTCACACACTTTCACTCCAGCGTCCCATGACTCTTGAACTCATCCCCAGCTGTACAGGGTGGCTGTCTGCTTGTGGTTTTGGTTTTGATGGGTGACAGAACAGTCTCTCCTCACTATAGCTTGTAAATAACAGGTGGATGAGCTTTCTGTCTTTCTGGTTGAGCCAGGTGCTTTCTCCTTGTCCGTGTGTGTGTGTGTGTGTGTGTGTGTGTGTGTGTGTGTGTGGCACAGCTTGCACAACTTTCTTTATCATACCTAACATTTGTGTGTACAGCTTTTAACATCTCTCAGTTAAGAGCTGGCTGGTGACTTGTGAAAGCTAGAAATGTCCGTGTTGTCTGCCTCAGCTGTAGTTGAGGGTTGAGACGGGTTGTGCCGCACTTTTTTTTCTTTTTTCTTTCTCTCTCCTCTCCAGGTGACACAGTTTGCACAACATGACATATTCCCTGATGGCCTTCCAGCTAAACACAACAGCTCTCTCTGTGTCATTTACACAGGTGCGTTCAATGTTTACACTGTGCAACCTGAGCAACCATCCACACACACACATACTCGCTCTCGCTCTCGCACTCGCACACGCACGCGCGCACACACACACACACACACACACACACACACACACACACACACACACACACACACACACACACACACACACACACACACACACACACACATACACACATACACACACACATGCACCACAAGAGATACCTGTTAGATATACGTGACATAAATAAAAAAGAACAGATTGATTGTTCGCAGTCGCTAAATTGAAAGACAGAATAAAAATAGAGTGGAAAGTGGAAAGGAACCCCACTCAGACAGGCGTACCATGTGCCAGTCCACCTGTGGGCTCTGTGTTTAGTAGCCATGATCTAGTCGCATGTTAACTGTGCTAAAAGTGGGATCTGTGTTCTGGGCCACACTTATTTAGGTCAGGAGCAGTTCAGTCAAGTCTAAATGCATTATTCACCGCTTTTTTCTTGTCATTGACCACTGGGAGTTTTACCATAAGTCCCCCAGCTGCTGCTTTCACTTCCCCATTTACCCAGCGTGGTCACATCAAACACTCCTGACCAGGCGTTTTGGATGCTCGCTCAGTTCTGTGTCCTGTTTGTACTCCAAACTAAGGACAGATCCAACAAGATGTACTAGGTGCAGACAGATATTTGTGTGAGTGTGTGGTGTTCTCTTTGTGTCTGTGATGGTCTCCGTGTGACTGTATGTGTGTGTGTGTGTGTGTGTGTGTGTGTGTGTGTGTGTGTGTGTGTGTGTGTGTGCGCGTGTACGTGTGTGTGTCAGCGACAACAGGTGCACCTTTATTGTATCCTGTTGTACACCTGCTGCCTTTCTTGTTGTCTCTTCTGCTAGCATCACAACCTAAATCCTCCCTTCTTGCAGATGATATACACTTTTTAACCAGAACTGAGTTGACAATTAAACGTGTTCATGTGAGTTACAGTAAAATAAGAGACAGAGGGCAGCAGGAGGACAAACAAGGACACATCAAAGGTGTCAAGTTGTGTTATTTACATTATAAAGTTGAACTAAAAAGCAACAGTCATTGGACTGTATGCTGGACATCAAGCCCAGAATCAAATGCACAGTTATTTATATCACCTACATATGTAGGGGAGAACGGGGGAATCTGAGGCATTGGGTAATGTGAGCCACCCCCTGTATCTAGGCAATATAGAGATATATGTTTTCAAGACCCTCTCATTTCCCCATGGCCCTGAAAGAGAGGACCTCATGGTGCTGTGGTAAGCATGTTTTTTTCACCAAAATGTCTTTTTTGCATGTAAAAGTAAATTTTCTTGCTGTCAACTTAATCAACTGTTGTGGCAAAGCAAATGTATTCACGTAGAAAAACTTCTATCATACGTGTTGATGAACTACCAACATATAAATGCTGTGGGGGGCCATGAGGCACAAGTTAAGTTTAGTCTTAAACATATTTTAATGTAATATTACATAACACATGTTTTATTTTAATATCATACACATTGTAGAAAAGCCATCATGCCAAGGAAATACACCAGGAAGACGACCTGGGGCAACCACACAGAAAGAGCACCTTCTCATCTTTCCCTGTAACCTTCAGGGCTGGAATGTAGAGTTATGCTATAACTCTAGGCTAATGTTATAATCCAGTTGGGTCTTCTCCTGTGTTCTGAGTCCCAGGCTGTTCTCGCTGGTTCTGATTTTCCTATGCTTTGACCCCCAGACACTAGCTGGCTCTAAGGGTCCTGTGTTCTGACCCCCAGACTGTGTTCTAATCTAACTGGTTATGTCTTTAATTTGAATCTTATTAAAACCTTTTGAATTATAATATGTTGTATTTGATTTTGTTCAGAGTTACTTTCATGTGAAAATTTGCTTTGCTTAAGGCGAGACACCCCAGGTGAATAGGGATTTTTTTTTAACTTGTAGATATCATCACGAAACTTTGCCAGTTGATTACTGACACTAACACAATTATTTTTTGTATTACATGTTTTTCTTTAGTATTATATTAAATATGCAAATATGGCAATATTTAACCAATTATGCGTAAATTTGGGTCATTTTTCGAGAAAAAATTTGAGATGTTGGATAAAGCCAGAGTTAAAATCTCTATTTTATTTTAAGCACATATTAGTTTCTAAGGTTTTTACAGAACAGATTTTGGATACAGCCTTTTTTCATTTAATAAATCAAAAAATACTATGTACATGTCTTAGAAATGCATTTTAGGCATGTTTTTAGGAGGAAAATGTATCATAAATCAGACAATTAACAATATATTAACAAATCCTTCTGTAAAAACCTTTAAAATAGTGCTATGAATGATTATAGAAAGTTTGGTTGATGTCAGTGGTCTAGAAGTTGAGATATCTTTCGCAGAGTATTGGAAATAGCTCATTTTGAGAAAACGGCCGTTAAAAATAACAACGTGAATTCTGCTGATAATCACTGATGATAGCTAGAGTAATTTATTGAATTAGGCCCTACACCCTTCAATGCCATATAGGCCTACCACTGCTTAACATATAAACCATAGCATAGTAACATTTACATCCACATGCTAATTTAAACGTGATTCATTTATTATTAGCCACTGTCTGTCAACCTGCTCCGGAGTCGGCACAGACGCTCTCTCTCCCCACCATGTCCCCTCTGATCCTCTGACAGTCTGTCTCTCCGACGTGATTGGCGTGATTTACATGTCTTTAACACTTCTCCCCTTCAAATGGCGATCATGCAGTGTCCGTAGCCAATTGATTAAGTATTTTTTTTTGTGTTGGTTTGGCATATTTTCGACGTTTTTCCCATTTTATTTTGTGATTTTCGAGCTACCGCGGCTAGCATCACGTGATGCCTTTTAGCGAATCACATCGTCAGAAATGTGCATTAGCCAATGAGGTCGCGTTCCTAGCATTGAATCCCTCCTCACACTTTCACGATTGGTTACTGATACAAAGGAAATGACCATATTTGGATCAGATAACGTTGTTCTTGAGATTCAGAGCTTTCCAACAGTACCATGGTTATTATGATTCATACAGCGGTCGCGGTGCTGTATGTTACGTTAGAATGCTCACTTTTGACGAATTTAGGAGCAAAATACAGACGCAAGCAGTCAAAGTTTAGTCAAATAAACACCTAAAACGTATATGTTGGACCTTTTATCCATACTAGTATGAAAGAAGAGATGTTATGGAAGCTAAATAGACACAAATCTCAAAATTGACCAGTGCTTGAAAAAACGATGTTTTTGCCTGCCGTGTCTCGCCTTAATTGACCAAACCCCATCATTCTTTTACTAGTCCGACATTAGTTCTGGAATGTGTGGCTAGCTTTCAGGATTCTAACTGTTACAATATGTGTTGTCATGGTAGTTTCAGGGTGGAAAAAGTAAGTGGATCAGTTTACCCCCAGTTGGTTCACTTTACCCCCTTGATTTTTCTGGTCCGTCTCAGTTCACCCCACAGCTGGGGTAAAGTGAGCCACATGACAACTTTTTTTAAAACAATCATATTTTCACTGCCCTTTGTCTTGAAAAAATTCTGTTAATGCCCATTTCTAGGAAACATCCTGAATTAATGGGAAATGTGTAAATTTGAGTGATAAATAATTTTAGCTCGCTTAAGGCCTTTGCACACCGGGCGCGTTTTATTCGTGCGATTAATCCGTTAATTAACGAACGTATACAGAGTCAATACAAGCTTCCACACCAGCGCCGTCATTTCGCATCGCGAATTTGCGTTTGTTATTTTTCCGAACTGAGTTCGATTTTTCTGGGACGTCGCTTCTAAAGTGAGACGCGGCAAAATTCACATTTCAAAACATTCGCTTTTACGTTGCGTTTATTCGCGTCGCGCCCAGTGTGCAAAGGCCTTTAGAGGGGAGCAAATGTAAAAAGTGGCTCAGATTACCCCGTTCTCCCCTACTGTAGACTAGCGGTTCATGCTACCCATTTCAGTAACACTCACACACATTGACAATTGTATAACACATGTGACATATGAACCAATCAATATTATATGATTTAATATTCTCAATCAAAAAAGAGAGTCAGTTGTTGGCCGTGTGTTGAAGTGCAGATTTTAAGTTTAATATTAAACATCTACTTTTGATTAACATATTACAAATTTTTTGTTTCATTTACCACCTTCTCGCTATCATTCAGCCCTGAAAAATGACCACTAAATGAGCTCCATTCAGATTTTAAGCTCATTGTTGCTTTTAAAAAAAATTCAATTTCACATTAGGGACACATTTGTAAAGATGTATTCCCTCAGAAGGACCAGCAGCCTTACACCAGCAGATGAACTACTCCAGGCTTTTTTCACTTGGATCTGATCATTCAAACGCTAAGCATAGAGGCTCCTTCTGTTCTGCCCAGTCCTCACCACAGACCTTTAATCCAGCCTATAGCAGGATTGTGTAGAATGGAAGAAAATGAAAGGGTCTAATTCCTGAGTGAGAGTACCCGGGAGAATGGACCGATGACATCACTGGTGTCAGAGTTAATGAGGGACTCGACCCCGTGACCTGCGGGGTCATTATGAGGTCTATGATGCAGTGTGAGGACGGATTACAGCCCTTATGTCACCGCTCGTCCACTGAGCGCAACAGTCTGTTTGGGCCTGGAAACCCAGCGGTTTGATGGACAAATTGACTGACATGTCCAATGATTGCTTTTGACAGCTAATCATTTGACATGGCGGGTTGTTGACTTTCATTACGTGGCGAAAGTTTTTTTAAATTTGGGATTTTTACTCATTTCATCAATATGTAGTGTAAAACTATAGGAAAAAAACTCCCGCACACTGTCTTGTTTTTTTGCTGTTCATTTATTTGAAAGGAAACAACCTCTGAGTCAAACGACCTTCATCAGGCATCAATATGGATCATTAATGTTAAGTTAAAGATGCAGTGAGCGATTCTGGAGAATGATCCGCTACCTGTCGGAACTGTGTGTGCGCTGAAAAGAAATCCAGTGTTAATACACAGTCTATAGGATCTGTAAACGGGCATGTTGCTAGCTATGGTGGGTCGGGTCCGATTCCCATTTACGGAGTCTAGGCTGTGTATTAACAATGGGCTGTGTATTTACACCAGATTTTCACTGATTTTGGCAAAAAGCGATTTTGACAATAAGCGTTCTCCACAATCACTGACTCCACCTTTAAAGATAAACATTTGTGGTTATTCTAGTACTTTATTTATTTTGTCATGAAACTTGTTTTTTCTTGCTCTGGAATGTGGGAATACTGATGTAGACCCTTGTTCCCCTTTCATTTAGAAAAGTTCCCATACACAGCCTCATAGTTTACGCGCGCTTTTCTTTGCCTGGATGAAAACCCTCTCTTTCACTGTGTTCTTCCTGGACCCTCCCATCACAGCCCCCCACCCCTTCTAAACTTTTTTTTTTCTTGGAGGGACTTTAAGGAAGAATGTCTTTCAACACATTCAACAGCGCGCCCCCAAATCTCTGCTGCAAACATGTTCCCACTGATTCTCTCAAAGAATTAATTGCTCCAAATAATCTCACCATCTGGTTGCGAAAGGTCCATACCTACGAGGCTGCTTCGCATTGCATTGGAGGCCGGGGCCTATTCAGACACCCGCAATGCTGCTGTGGTGCAGAGAGAGAGAGAGAGAGAGAGAGAGAGAGAGAGAGAGAGAGAGAGAGAGAGAGAGAGAGAGAGAGAGAGAGAGGTGGTGAGGCTTGCCAGGAGGCTGAAAAGAGGAGGGAATGACAAAGACCACCATCTGCTCCTTGTCTTTCTTGTGAGCGACCTCGGACGCCAGCGGAGACCCTGAGTCTCTATGATCCAACTACACACCACTGACTGGAATGTTATTGAGAGAAAGGATGGGGAGAAGGAGGAAGGCCGCAAGTTAGGAGAGAAAAAGAAAAGTGTAGTCTAGAGAGCAGGAGGATCCTACCTCTCTCATCATCATTCCACTGTTCTATCCTTTTCCCTCTGTGTCATTCCTCCACTATTGCATTCCATTAAAAAGACATCTAAATGTTTAGCCAACTGTTGAAATGTTGCAGAAGATAAAATGCCAACCTGGTGTTCTTTCACAACTAGGTTGAAGGTTGAATATCTCCTGATGTCAACAAAAATACCCTTCAACAAATACCATTCATTTTTTTGCAGTCACACATGGCCCCTTACATCAGTGTCCTCCAGGGTGTGTGATGTTCTGATTGCTGTGACTTTGTGGATCTTGTATTGTGATTGTTATAATATCTTTGAAACTTTAATTTTAATTATTTTACAATTTTTCCACATACGGACAAAAAGCAGAATAAGTAGACACATACAATACATACACAACCCTCACCCCCATCCCCCTCCCTCACATAAACAGAAAATAATAATAAAAAAATGATAAAAAAAATAAGCTATAGGGGAGAACGGGGTAATTTGTCACATGGGTTGGATGTCACATTCGTTATATCTCGCCACCAGAGCGTGCTAGCTCGGAAATGTTGATATAAAAAAGGTCCAGAATTGGGATCAGAGGTCACATACATAGACTTCCTTGGAGTTAGACTGCTGCATTTCAGGTGAGAGGATGTTTTGTGTTTTTCATGTCAAATTCAAAATATTTTGCTTCTCAGTATTTTTCTTCTAGGCTTTTACACAATGGGTTTATAACAAAACACTTGTTACCCTCAGAAAGTGTGAAGGGTAAACTATAGTTTAGATTGTGGTTAGCAAGCTAATTAGTTGTCAGATGGTTGTTGGCCTTGATGCTAGCAAGAAATTCAAGTTGGGGTTGGTCGTCAAATTTTTTGGGGGGTTGGTTGTCACATGTTATCTCAAGGCTGCAGCCAGAAAAGGAACCCAATAACGAAAGAAATTGTCAAGCTGTATCCTCACTGACACCCCAGAGAAGGAAAGAATAGAGCAGGAAAAGGCAGCTAGCAAGCAAAAGAAAAAAGGGCAACACAATCAAAACAACCCAGTGCATCCCAAACTAGACCAGCTGCCAAGGCTACAGAACGTTATGTAGGCCTATTTGTCAACTTGACAATGCAATTAAACATTCAAATTTGGTTCTGCCTCCTTGCCTTCTTTTTAAGATTTTTCCCATTAAAATAACATTGTGACAAACAACCCCATAGTGTGTGACAACCGACCCCTTGATGGGGTTGGTTGTCACAATGTGTCAGAGTGTCTTTGATGGTAAATTACTTCTTCATTACAATAAGTTGGAAAAAAAGAGAGACACACATTTCTAGCCAACACCTTAAGCTTCAATTTAATGTAGGAATGGCTATTGACAGATGTTTTGGTGATGAGCAATTCTCACTAGAGTAAAAAGTGTGCCTACTTACCCCGTTCTCCCCTACATACACAAAAAAACTAAAAAACAAAGACAAAACTGGGGCAAACCTCACACGTCCACTACAAGTGGCGCCAAGGGGGCAGACATTCCAGGCCCCGATGTGCTGCAGCACTGGGCCCCATACGGCCAGGAATCTATGAGCGTTGCCGGACAGCTCATATCTCAGCCTCTCAACATGTAAAATGCCCACCAGTTCCCTCAAGCCAAGTATCAAACTGAGGGGCCAAGTCCGATTTCCACAGCTTCAGAATGCATCTTTTGGCAATTACCATGCCACAAACCATGATTGTGCAAGATATTGCTACAATATCTTTGAGAGAAGGAAAACATAAATAAAAAATACTTTCTTATATCACATCAATTCAAACAGAAAGGTGAAGTGATGTAAAAGAAGTCATTGATTCAGCAAGCCTTATCTCCGCGGGAAAGTCGTTCCAAACCCTAGGTGCCCTGATGGGGAAGGCACTATCACCTCTGGTAATGAGCCTCGACCTTTGAACAGTAAGAAGTGCCACACCCCAAAATGACACCAAGGTTTCTGGCAGTGGGCTGACGTTACCGGCTAGTGGACCAAGAGATGTTGTAGGGCGTGTTGAACAGTATTATTTCAGATTTGGAGTTGTTTAGTTGGAGAAAGTTAAGGGTCATCCAGCGGTTCACATCAGCAGCCAGGCTACTCTCAGCGGGAGGTATATCTGTGTGTCGTCAGCATAGAAGGGAAAAGAAACATTTTGCTGCTGGATATCTTGGCCGAGTGGAAGCATATACATAGAAAATTAAATTGGACCTAAATTGGAACCCTGAGGAACACCACAGGCTAGCTTTATAGCCAATGCTCAGTTCCATCTGTGATTTAGCACTTCTAGTGTTACTGCGTGGCTCCATATGCTACTAAGTGTTATGATTCGAATCTGTTAGTATACACACCGACCGCTTAGCCTACAGTATTGTGCTTGCTGAGAGTTTTGACAGTCATTCCCCATGCACTGCTGGATGAGAACACTAACGCCAGCTAGCCTCCCTGCTCTTTATAATGCAGGATGACCACAGCAGGAGTATGCAGACGCAGCAGCTGTTGAAATAACATGTACAAGAAGTAAAGTCTGATGGGGATCAGTACTAACTGTTACCAAGCAAGTCTAACCAGCGTCCGGTTTTCTTTGTAAAATACGAACTTTGTGAAGTCAAATAAAGTGAATTCCCACACAGTTTCTAACTTGGAAAAACGTTAATAAATATAAAAAATAAACTCGAAAATGTTAATAAATAGCAACATTTGGGTACTAGACCTTCAGGTTAAAAGATATGCAGTCTGAAGGTAACAACACCAACATAGTGTGAGCTGTCTTTGGTTTTCGGCTGTCAAAATGTGGCAGCAAGTCTTCTTCCATCTAAATAATGCTTAAAACAGAATAGGCTCCTTTCCACTTCAGGTAGGAGTTTCGTTTCGTTACTAGACCTTCAGGCATGATAACCGAAACATGGCTACTTCATAAACGTTTCTGCAAGTAAGACAGTGTGTGGGAATTTACTTTTTTGGGCTTTCTCTTCCCTCTCCTGTGTGCACCTGTCTTAAATTACGGACGTGCTAAGTATTTTTCTGTTCTGATATACAAACATAACCTCTGAAATTTCTCTCAAATTGTACTAACGTCTGTAAGCTAGGCTATGACAGGCTTCAGTGAGAACGCACCACGGATCTGACTGTTCATCTCTTTCTGTCAAATGTCCATAGGCTTTTTACAAGATGTCCACAAACTCTTATCTTCTACTCTCTAAAATATGGATTTTCGTGTATCATTTGTCTAACCTTTCCTACACTTTGTTTTGCCTGCTGCCTTCTCTTTTTATTTTCTCTTGGGAAACATAGATTTTCCTTCGCATATCTCCACACAGAGAAGCATCTCCCTCCCCCTTTCCTATTCAATTAGGGCTCTTGACGGGAAGAAAAACAAGTGTGTGTGTGTGTGTGTGTGTGTGTGTGTGTGTGTGTGTGTGTGTGTGTGTGTGTGTGTGTGTGTGTGTGTGTGTGTGTTTGTGTGTGTGTGTGTCTGTTGTAAAGGGGTGGAGGTGCACATCCACTTTCAGTGTTGGAATGTGTTGTGGTATGTGGTGGAAACGATAGAGGGTTGAATGAAGGCGTCGTGGCCTATAGTGTGTGCAGTGTGGGCGGCTGCTGTTGCTGCGTTTCATGTGTATGGTATGTGTGTGTGTGTGTGTGTGTGTTCTTTGTGCTGCAGGCTGTTTGTGCCCTCTCCACCTCCACACCCCTGGGAAAGTGTAACAGGTGTGCCTCCCTGTGCAGCAGCAGTAGCACTAGGGCCGGACGGCATGGTGCCTTGACCTTCTTCTGGCTCCTGCCGGCCCAGCATGCATCCTGTCCATGAAATCAGCCCTGGACCACTGGCCTCATGTCTGAGAAGAGAGGCAAAGAATATGCTGGCTTATTACCCTATGGTGGAGTCAGTTAGGCTGGAGAATGCTAGGTGAATACCTCCTCACGACTTGTTACTGTGTGTCTACTGATACACAACCCAGGGTTAATAAACAGCTATACGCTCTGTAAACGGGCATGTTAGTTGTCATGTTGGGCCCCTTTGTTTATACAACATTTGTTAACATACCAGTTTACAGAGCCTAGACTGTGTTTAACCACCATATCTTTTTTCAGCACACACAGTACGCACCTAGAGTAGACAGGTAGTGGATCATAAGGAGATTATCACTGTTTTGACAAAAAGTGGTTTTGACAACAAGCTTTCCCCAGAATCGCGTACTCCACCTTTATCTTCACAATGGAGAATGCAGATCACACACACACACCCACCCCTGAAAAAAATGCAGTTTCAGTTCAATTCCCAAAGTCCCAACACACTTCCCCTCTCTACCTGCTCGCTGTCAGTGTTCATCAATGTCACCTTCTGTGAAAACCCCTTGGAAAAAAACACCTTGGCTCAGAGAACTTGCCATTTTTCACTATTTTCTGACATCTGATGGTTGTTTAGTTCAACTTAGTAACTTTCTTGGAATATCAATTGTATCATTCAATCTGTTTCAGCAAATTGTGACTTTCTATTTATTACACAATTGTGGATTTAAACATTCTCAAGCCTCCAATATCAATTTCTCGGATTTTCTAACCCTAAATATTGGAGTCCTCAAGACATGTCTGGTCTTTGCTTAGCAGTCTATAACTGATACAAATGTAACTTATGGTATTACGAATATGAATCAAGTGCATCATAATTTAGCTCCCACAACACATCTGCATATCATTGGGGGATTTTCACACTAATGAAACCAGTGTGAGTGAATTCTTAAACTGTCAAATGTTTAGACAGTTTCATTTATTTGGGAGGGCGAACAGCTTTTCCTCCATGGTCTTATATCCCACCACACACAATCACACAGGAACCGAGAGATATTCATAAATGGACTTGTCATGGAAAATTGCCTGCTTGGTTCTTGAGTCCAAACAGCTTTATTTGGATGGAGCGAAGCACTGGAGCTTGAATTAAGAAAGATGTGGCCTAAGAAAAAGGCTTATTTTCAGAGGCAGGGCTCAAAGTATATGCACCGTTAGTACCCACCCAGAGCTGTGGGCTTGTGTTTGCAGTGCAGGGAGAGGAGCCAGCACAGATGGTTAGGTACCAAAGGCAGCAGACTTTTTTTTTCTCATGCCTTTAAATGGGAGCACTCTCTTTCTTAGCTAATATTTAGCTCCTTCAAATGCTAATGGGGTGGCTTCGCTCTCCAAGGTTAGCATAACAACTATGGGAAAGCCTTTAGATCTCAGACATTTGTTTACCAGATGAAAGAGCCTGCACGTCGTAAGAGCGGAGAGGCACAGAGAGAGTCAGGCCCCCACTCGGCACTATATCTCCTCAACTACCCCCCACCCCCCACCCCCCCAGCCAATTTCAAGTTACAAGGCTGCTCTATTTGGGACATTTTCAACAGTTCATCCCCCCTCTCAGGCCAATCCTCTCTGATGAATTTCAGAGGAAACTGTTGCCTGTGCTTTAATGGGATGTCATCTTGTATGTGTGTGTGTGTGGGTGTGTGTGTGCGTGTGGGAAGTGGGATTATGTATCATAATAAATATTGGCTGTGGGAGAATAGATAGCTGCATAACTCGAATGGATTGTCATAATACGGAAAAGTTAGAAAAATAAATCAGCAATGCTCTGTGTGTTTTGATATCATTTATTTATACCATCACAGATGATTTTTTTGTTGTTGTTGATAGGAGCAGGAAACAGTGTGTTGAATTGTGGGTAATTATTTGTCATTTGAGCTTCTTTCTTACTTTGATCTAAAAACCCTTAATGTAACAAAATACATTTAGATTTTCCAGTAGAAAGGAGATCATTTGAACTCCTATTTTTGTATCTAGAGAAAAACACTATTTTGGTCGTATCCAGGAGCTGCTTTGATTCTGTTTTTAGCTCCATTTGATCCATTGTTAAGCGGAAGAAAAATGATTTGTATCACCATGGAAACACCAATAGCCGGTGCACAAAATACTCTGAAAGAAACCAAAAATGCAAGATCAAAAAAAGTACTAAACGAAAAACAGCAGCTTTAGCTTCGATCAGAGCTCTCAAATGTTATTGACGCCTGCTAGTTCTAACTTAAAATACAACCCTCCTTTGTGTCAGATGTACCTGAATTATTAAATATGTATCCAAACAGAGAAAAAACAAGATAGGATGGCCCATAAAAAGGTCCACGATACATAGCAGTAGCATTTCCCCTGCTAAACCGTTTCAGAGGCAAACAACTCATATTCTACTTCAAAACTGTAATAAAGCACTATCTTCCCCGCATCTCCGTAATGCATTATTCACTTCCAGTTGCCAAGAGGAGACTCTGGAGGATGGTTAAGAACCCTCTACAATATTTATGTAGTATGCTGCAGTGCTGCCACGCACACACACACACACACACACACACACACACACACACACACACACACACACACACACACACACACACACACACACACACACACACACACACACACACACACACACACACACACACACACACACACGTAAAGCCCTATCAAACCCTTGTGTTTTGCTGGCAAGAATCCATATGGAAAGACTACCTATACCTCTGCGGATAAACAACATAAAACTCCTAACACCTATCCGACAGTGTTAGTATGTTTTTTCCTGCTTGTCCAACACTAGCTGGCAGTAGCAGAATGCATCATGTCTTTAAGGCTCCGCCCCCCTTTATGTCACACTCTCACTTTTCTCCTTGGCGTTATTGGCCCACATAACGGCAGATTGTTTATGTCTGTTTCTCAAGGATCCAGGCCAGCCCATGATTACTTTCACTTGGGACTTCTATACTAGGAGCATGCTCAGTGATGATCTATTTCAAAATGGATGCGATGGAAAACACACCACATTCCTTCGAGATGCTAAAGCTATTTCTGAAATCAACGTTTGATTAAAGAGCGCATCCGCGTAGCCTATGTAGTGCATTGAACATCCCTCAATGTAGCAGAGGAGAGTTTAACTTACAGTAAGCCCATCGTTAATGATAATGATGTATGCTGTATGCTAACCATGTGGACATTGCAGGTCATCACACCATCATGATGATGGCTGCAGACACAGAAAGCTCAGGATCCTATAGGTGTGTGGAGACTGTCTACACACTGGCTTCTCTTTACATTCCACTCACACATTCAATGCATTTATTTGTTCAGCAGAGGGTGTTTGCCTTGAAAGGACATGCCAGAACTCATGTGGATTTAGTATTTATTACAGTTGTGTTTTGATCAATAATAAAGCAATGTAGCAATGTGTAAAAAAAACATAGGCCAACAGGTGAACTGAAATGATTCTGACCTAGCACACTCTTTGTGTTTCTCTGCAGACAGATGACCCATGTGTGGATCCATCACCGGTGTGAAAGGGTCCATCTGGGTGTTAGCACAAAACCACTCCAGTCAAGTTAAGGGTAGAGAGCTGGGTCAGGCTTCAGTTCTACACCCCCCCCCCCAGCTACAAGGACTGATCCCAGGTCAGCCTTTAATCAACAAACAAACAACAATGACATGCCTTAGGATGAAGAGTGGAACACGTCTACACACAAAACCTAGTAGTGACATGCATTTTAATTGTCAGTGTTTGGTCGTGCGATGTACCTACAAGTGGCTAGCAGACCATATACTATATACTGTCTGTATATACTGCATATACTGCATATA
>NC_137217.1:6222741-6237741 GCF_949987685.1 Ammodytes marinus | reverse complement strand
AAGCTTAGAACAGAAAAAATATGCAGCAATTTAGACAGATGGCGTATTAGAGGCATATAGATTACAACGTATACAGAGGGGACAATGTAATATTGCAGAGTATGGTAATGAATATGGTAGCGTTCTCCAATAAGGAAGCGCCTTTATGACCAAGTGAATGTGATTAGATACAATTAACAGGGATGTGGATCTTATGCCAAGATCCAGTTTCCGATTTGTTTTTCTTGATGTATTTTGATAATTGCACTATAGTAGTTGCTTTTGGAAGACACAGATAAAAAAAATTAAGAAAAAAAAGTTGAAATGGAAGAAGCAGAGGTTGAGATGTCCTGACTTTAAGTCCCTGGTATGGAGCAACCCCCAGAAACACCTGCTCTCACATAATGCAATTTAAAAGTGTATTTTTATTAGAATCTTATACTGAGTAAAATTCTACATTACCAACTTAACTCTATGCCTCCAGTTTGTATTGCAGGCTTTCTCTACTTACCCCTTGCTTAAAATGAGTGTGCCTTTAAGCATTAAGCTGATAAGATCACATAAGCCAATAACAAGACCATAAGAATTAAGTTATAGGTAACAAAGTACACATTGGGCTAAACAGCTGGCATCAGTTACAAACAATACATAGGTCGGCCTATTATATGTGACTATTGAGGAACATTGCTGAAAATCATCATTTGTGATACCTAACACATTAATCAAAAAGACAAAGATATGGCCAGATGCAACTCACCAGTCGATTGACGGACATGCAACGCAACAACACAACTAAATCCTGGACCACGGACCACGTTATGGAATCAACACATCTGTGACACAGTCTCAACTAATACTGAACTTTGACAGCTCAAAACTGGTATGTATAGCAGGGCTGCTACTTGGAACATGGTGCAAGAACTGAAAGGTAGACTAGAAAGGGGAATATGATCTTATATATTATGGTGTCCATTTATCATATACAATATAAACCCATGCCTTCCTCGGAGCCAGGCAACTAGTAAGTTTCCTCAGGTCCTTTAATATAGTTAAGTTGCATTTACATTAAACATATATGAATAAATATATATATACAGTAATTGCAGTGGAGGTGAGATTGACAACGTTATGGGTAAAGAAGTAGATAACAGGGGGAAAATTGAGTGAGAAAGAAATGGAAGCTCACTGACACAATCCAAAAGTTTTCAAAGTGTGTAAATGTGATCGCGTGTGTCTATCTGCAGTCTGTGTATTTGTGTGTGTGTGTGTGTGTGTGTGTGTGTGTGTGTGTGTGTGTGTGTGTTCTAGTGTGTTCATGTGACATGGAGGCGTGGGGCGTTGTGTGTGCCACTCGGGGCCCCTGTTGTCGACTGCCAGCGTATCCCAGAATCCTATTAGGAGCAAGTCACACTTGGGTGGCACATTCATCATGGGCCCTGCACATTCAGATTGCTGTTATGAATATAATTAGAGGGGAGCATGGAGGGGATGTTCAGGGCACTCACACACATACACACGAAGAGTCATATGTGGGCGCACAAACACATATGGAAAAACACACGCACACACACACACACACACACACACACACACACACACACACACACACATTTGAGGCCAATGCGGTATATTGTCGTGTGTAGAAAACACGATCACTCACATGCAAATTGGCATGTACAACTGCATGGACTCTTCACGCAAACACTTTACCTCTGACTTGTTTCATTTCTTTTTGGGACACACAAACGTGATGGCACACACACACACACACAGCTCTCATGATGTCAGACACTTCATTTTCACCCCGGCGCTCAGTGTGCCTCGCCTCACCACTTCAAGTACAGGCCAGCCAGGTCACTGGGGACCAGCCTGAACCAATGTGGATCAGTGGATCAGTGCAGTACCCTTTCTAATCATATAGTCTATATACTACTGCAATGGTCTCTTTGCACGCATTATGTTAACATTATTGTTTCCAACATGGCAGTCAGGACCCCCTATGGATGTAGCAAGACCAATCCAAAGAGGTCACACGACGATTATGAGGAGAGCAAAGCAGAAAAAAGCAAATCTGCTCTAAAAAAAAATTCTATGTATTTCTTTCAAGTATTCCTCCAGATTTATATTGTACATTCATATTTTTAGTATTTAATATAGTGTATGATTCAAACCCAAATATATCTTCTTCATCTCAGCCTTGTAGCTCCACTGGTAACATGAACACACACATCGTAGTTTATGTTGTATCCATCCCACATGCATGTGTATGCTGCTCTCCCTACTTGAGTAATTGTAATTGTGTACATTAGTCCATATAGTGAAAAGTAAAAAAGCGTCCCTAACAAATGCAACAGTGCCCTGCCGTTTAAGGATATTATTAAGCCTTTAAAACAATGAAAGTACATATTTGTGACATGTTTTTCAAAATTATTATTATATTGTTATTCAGTAAGAACAAATGGGACGGACAGAGACAGACACATTACTGGTTTAGCTATTTAATGAAACCAAGCCATGTGCAACTGGACTGCATTTTACATTACGCAGTGACCACATATGGAACTCTTTCAGCTGAATATACCCGTTATTGTTTCACTTGTTTATTTAAAAAAATTGTATTCTAATTTACATGCACTATAAACCCACTCACTGTCTGCTTTCCTCTGTTCCAAGCTGTAGCTGAAAGGTAACTACTTCATGCCAATATTTGGTTTTTAAACATTTTAGTAGCTACAGTATGCAGCATGTTGAAGCAGTCAGAAGTCTTTGAGGGTACTAATGGATTTGAGGGTACTCATGAATGCAAAGTGGATGGTGGTTTCAAGGCCACACACAGAACAAAAGAGGTTCAACACGGTGAAACTAAGCACCACTACAGTGAAAAGTTATATCCAAAATGGTGTTACATTTCAAATATTTCATCAAATCCACAAGTACGGCTAAGTTATTAGCTGCTTAAAGTGTTACTGTATGTGTTCAAATATACTGCCAGTACAATTACTAGGGGTGATAGGACAACACACTCTTTAAATTACCATACTACTTGTTCAAACCATTGTCACTGTATTTGACAAGAAGACTGGACATAAAATCATCTGTGTGTGTGTGTGTGTGTGTGTGTGTGTGTGTGTGTGTGTGTGTGTGTGTGTGTGTGTGTGTGTGTGTGTGTGTGTGAGTGTGTTTGTTCGATCGTACAGTAAAGCCTTTAGCAGCTTTCACAGGCCTCAAAAAGCCAAAGTTCTGGAGCCAAATGTTGACACTGTGGTTTGAACACAGTGGCCAGCTCTGGTTCGCAGCGTGCCAACAGTCACATAAGCAGCAGGCAGATGCGGCCTCTCTGTCTGTCCAAAACTAACACTACACCATTTAAACAGCAACGGACAGTGACCATGCCATGTTAAAATATGGATGTTACACATATAAACTGCCAAGAATATTAAAATATGCCAATAAAAATAGGCTGTCATCACAGTGTTGTTTGGACAACATCCACACCTGCATTCACTTTACATGGAGAGGCAAGCAGGGCCAGAGACAGTGCCCAACTGGACTTGGTTCAAACGTCAAAAGTACACATGTTTTGTTGATGTTCCATTGACAGTAAATACTGGCCAACTTACTGTATGGGACGGTTTCCAAAAAGGGATTGCCCTGTATGATTGCATGGAATCATAAACCATAGGCATTGATACAGGGATGCTTTTATATAATTGATTGACATGTATGTAAAAGCATACTTCTTCATCTCCTATATAAGATCTATGTTGTCTCTATCTCACACACAGTAGCCTGAAAGGTTACACGTTCAGGATGACACCCAACTGTCTGAGGGGCAAAAAGCTTCATTTGTCCACCTCTGAAATTCCTCATGAGACCGACACAATGCACTAATTAAATGTGCGAAGGAACGCTCTCTCTCTTTTGCCGCCACACACACACACACACACACACACACACACACACACACACACACACACACACACACACACACACACACACACACACACACACACACACACACACACACACACACACACACACACACACACACCACCTCTCTCTCTCACCCCTTGGCTGAGCGCTAGCAGGAAGCTGGCCAAGACTCTTGGAAAGCCAGCATGTGTTTACCACCCCTCTGAATGCGCGCCACGTTGGAGAGCTCTGCCTGCCATCTGAATGCTCTGTAATATCAATAATTGATGCTCTTGAGGAGTAGTAATTAAATTAGTTAATTATGCCGGTAAAATTACATGTAATTATGAGACTGGAGGGTATGTTTAGTAAATTAGTCTCATCCATGCTCACTGTGTGTACTGCTGCCAACATTTTATTCCTTGATGATTCGGTAATTTGGATACCCTTCTCTGTTTTTTGGAACAAATGCATCGTTTACACACAGACGCCGTCTGATGTGGATTAGCTTCTGTCACCAAAGGTATTCCTATTTATCCTGAAAGATGTGCAATGAGAATGTGATAAGTGCTTTTGGCAGCAACTGCAGAGACTGCACAAATTAAAACCTTCCATTATGCAACGGAGAAAAATGTCGGTTTTTCTGCTTTTTTGTTGAACAAAACAACTTAGTTGTGTGTAACCATGTAGATTGTTTTGATTTCATTTGTCCCTATTTTGAGATGAAGTGAGGTATTTCTGATAGTACAGTGTGTGTGAATGGAACTTAACGTGAGGTGCTCACAGCATTGATATGAAAAATAAAGCAAAACAACCCGACAACACCTCTTTGAAGAAACAGTGCTGTGATTATTCAGGATAATTCCCATGAACATTTGTCATCAATCTGACTTTCTACTGAAGCAAGAGTGAACTTGACAATGTCTCTGCAAAATAATTTCTCGATCTTTTAAAGATGCAAACATTAGGACTATAGGACTAAGCACCCAGCAATGATGCTAGGCTGTAAGGTGAGCTCCTTTTGTCAAGTATTGCAAAAACAATCACTGTGAAATCATTGGAGCATCAGAAAAAGGGTTAGGGTTAGGGTTAGGGTTAGGGTTAGGGTTAGGGTTAGGGTTAGGGTTAGGGTTAGGGTTAGGGTTAGGGTTAGGCTGTAGAAATAATAACTTTAGCTATTCCTTGGTGCAGGAGGTCAGCCAGGTGTCATTCCAGGTGGGACAGAATGGCAAATGAATAACCTGAACAATCAACTCTCTGTATATTGGATGATCAATTGTATTTCTGGCATTTGAGAATTCTTGTTGTCTGTCTATATGTAGCGTTGTAGTTTGAGCAGTTCCACAGTCCAATATTTGGCATGGCTTCTGTCAAAAGATGTTAAAAACTGTGGTGAGCTTTATTCAATATCACTGGAGTAGTGCTCCAGACTGCTGTGATTAAACTGATCCATAGTTTTCTCTTCTCTTCTTCTTAAATGAGCAGTATGAGTGAACCAATTGTCCAAAATGAATACACACAGAGTTGGCCCAGAGAAGTGCTTGTGCTCTGTAGGCCCAAAAACATGGAAGAATCAATTTGCTATTACAGTTGCAGCAAAACAACTGCAACTTTTTTTTTTTTTTTTAACCTTTATTTATACAGGCATATCCCATTGAGTCCGAAGACTCTTTTGCAAGGGAGACCTGTTCCCATTTACACGTTACCATTCACACACTCATTCAACATTCACACGAGGCAAGGTGGGTGAAGTGTCTTGCCCAAGGACACAACAACTATGACACAAGTGGCAGGGCGGGGATCGAACCTCCAACCCTTTGATCATCGGCCGACCCGCTCTGCCACCTGAGCCACAGTCGCCCCACACTATAGAATGTTTGCTTTTTTTGCATGAAATGTGTTTAATGCTTTATCAACTAATCATTACATCTCTAGTTAAATGAATGTTGCCTATAGGCCTACATAATAGAATAACATTTGTTCACAGCCATAATACACAATTAGTGCATGGAAACTACGGTTTATGTTGCCCATAAAAGGATATGGGAGGCACCTAGTCGGAGTTGTAGCTAGACCAATAAATCAAGTCCCTCACACAAACACAGCGTCAGAAAATGAAACCCCATCTCAGCCATCTTTGTGTAAAAACTTGTCTAAATATGGCTGTGAAGGGCTGTGTCAATAGTGCCTGCAGGCAGTGGAGCAGCTCTCTCCTGTTTGACTTAGTGCTATGGAGGGAGGCTTATCTGTATAAGCCCTGCCATACTGCAGCATCACATTTCCCACAAGATCTCCTAAACAGCTTGTCGTTCTCCTGCTTGTGAAATAGACAGCATATTGTGTAGGCCAGGCTGAATGCACAGACAAATAGCAAAACGGGTAAAAAAAAAAACACTGTGTACTATTCGTTAATGAGATTCAACTCACTGCCAAGGAGGTTTTCCCTCCATTAATAGCCTCTGGATCATCTCAGAGACATGCACAGTAGCTTTTCTAACAATATAGTATATGTCATTTCAAAGTGACAGCTGGTGTCATTGATTGTTACAGTAGCTAATATTAAAATGGGTGAGGGAATTTTCACAAGTGCCAGAACATTAGATTTTTAAAAGCAAGGGAGGTATTCAAATGCTCCACACATAAACACACATGGAAAGCATATCAATGATTGGCAGGAATACGGGTCCACTCAGCCCTCCTGTGGCATGATGGGAAGGCTGTCAGGCCTAAGAGGATGTCAGTGTCTTACTTTGCCTGGGGCTGGATCCTTTTCATTTATGTTGGTAAAGAATTGCAAAGTGCTGCCGTCTCTCCAGAGATGCCCTTGGCAAGTTAATTGCATTCTTCCACTTGTAACCGACTCAAACACTAACACACACACACACGTGCGCTCATGTACACACGCACACGCACACAGGCACGCACACGCAGGCACGCACCCACTCGCACACACACAGGCACGCACACACGCACGAACACACACACACACACACACACACACACACACACACACACACACACACACACACACACACACACACAGCAGACCGAAGAAGAACACTGTTTTCCTCTGGGATGATAAACACTTTTTGATTTATTCAGTTAAAAAGTGTCTTCCGTGAGACAGCCAAGTTCACAGACTCAAACAGACACTAGAGTTTGAGAACAGATTCCGTGTGACTGCAGAGAAACACTAACACATGCTGTCATATAGACACACACATGGGCCTTGGCAGGGAGAATAACTGGCTGATTGAACAATGAGAAAAACAACTGAGGCAGAAATCCTTCTCTCTACCTCTTTCTCTCATATCACCTCCCACCCCTACTCTATGGCTGTGTCTTGATTCAGGGGTTGCGGTCTTGGAACCGGCCTCGTAGGCTGCATTTGAAGACCGATTGCGTCATAGCGGCGCGCAAAGGCTGTCCCATTTGCAAGGCTCCTTGCAAGGCTCCTCATATGCGGTCGTGAAATGCAGCCTTCGTTTCACGGTTTTGAAGCAGTTTTGAAGGCTGCATCAGATGTATCCTTCGTGGCCCAACATATCCCAAGATTCATTGCGTTTTTTTCAGAGATTGCATAAAATAAAATAAAAAATAACAAAACAGCAACGTGTTGCTCCATCTTCTTAACTTTTATCTTCCTTTCTTTTTTTCTTGTACTTTTTTTTCTTTTCGTCTGGTAGACAACTTATTTTTCTTTTTTCCTCCGCTGACAGGGCTGTCTCCGTTGGCAGCAATCAGGGTTGCTAGGCAGCACAGGAGCGGCGAGTCGTCACGCAAGGTAACGGCTTGTTACGTAAACCGGAAATGCTCGTAAACGGAGACCTGCGGAGACCGTCTCGTTTAACAAGGCTCGTTGGCCTTAAAACCGGCCTTAAAATCGGCCTTCATAGGCTATAGCCTTCATAGACCGCGAGACTGCGTCCTACCAAGTGCGTGGTCTCTGAATCAAGACACAGCCTGTGTCTCTCTCTCTCTCTTAAGGCCAGGACACACCAGCCCGATAATCGCCGTCGTCAAAAAAAAAGACGAATCTGTTTGGTGTGTGCCGTGACGTCGGCCGACGTAGAGGTCGTCGGGCTTGTTTTGAGCCTGTCGGCCGCCGATTGAACGTGTTCAATCGGCGGCCGACCGTCTTTCATTTGGAGCAATTTGATTGGTGGAGGGCTAGCGAATCAGTGAAGCCCGGAAGTGAGGCGGGTAGCACAAACAGCTAACAACAGCTAGCCATCGTTTTAATGTGTTTGTTCGTTTCGTTTTGAGAGTACTCACATGCATCAACCCTTGTTGACTGCTCGACACCATGCTCGACACTCTCTGCTAAAAATTGTGCTCTTATGGTCCATAAATATAAATACGTATTTCTATCTATGTTTATGCTCTAGAGAGATGTCCAATCATTTCCGGCTTTCGTATTTTTTCGGGCCACAATACAGATTAGCGCCGCCTGCTGTTGTGGAGACATTACGTCCCGCGAGCGTACGGAAAATAAACAGTCGTCTCGGTGTGTTCTTTAGCAGCGACGGGAAGCTGGAGCTTCCTGAAACGGCCGACTCCATTTTTTTTGACGACGGCGATTATCGGGCTGGTGTGTCCTGGCCTTTAGGCTCTTACCCTATCTCTCTCTCTCTCTCTCTCTCTCTCTGAGGCTCCTACTCTATGTCTCTCTCTCTCTCTCTCTCTCTCTCTCTCTCTCTCTCTCTCTCTCTCTCTCTCTCTCTCTCTCTCTCTCTCTCTCTCTCTCTCTCTCTCTGAGGCTCCTACTGATGTGCATTTTGGGTGACTGAGATGTGACCTCACTCATCGGAGGTGACACCAATGGAGTTTGACGAAACGGCTGTTTGGAATGGAACCGGCTTCACTTTCTTAGTCAGAGAACTACAATGGAGTATTAGGGCCACGTTCAAATACAATAATGAGCAATTTATTTTGAGACATTTTTTCTTCTTTCTTTTCTATGTTACAAAGAAAAACGGCTGCTGTTAGAAATAAAATGCAACAGTTTCTGAGCCTAATAAGAGCACCACAGCTCTTTGCATGGAAAGACGCCAGTGACTGCTGCAAATGTAATAGCTCCCATGGAATGACTAAAGATAGAATGTTATTATGTTGAATTCCCTGGCGACAAAAAGAGCGGAAAAAAGCGAACATTTATTCATGTGAAAAAGTGTAAATGGGTTAGAGGTTAGTCATATGAAGTGGTGTGCAGACGGGACTGTGTCTGCACACCAGACTGAGGGAGCTGAAGGAGCATTGAACTCAGAGGTAAATTCATGGGCATGCAAGTATACTGCATTTTAAAATGATGCTGCTGTATGCTGCACTTTTATATCAGGTTTGAGCTTCTACCCCATTATGAATCAGTTCATCATTAAGCCAAAAAACATCAATCAAGTAGATGGATATTTTTTATAATAAAGAGTTCACCGTTGTGCTATAGTAAATGGTGGTTTGCCACATGGCCTTTGGATGTTGTTGTATTCATCGCTAAACAAAATAATATAGGCCCACTGCGTGCACGCTATATCTCCTACAATTTAAAATGTATTAAGGCTAATTCTTGGATTTCGTTTTTTTTCCTTCATAGTCGCTGTCATTCTTTTTAAGGTATTATTGACAATAAGAACAATATGATCCTTTAATGAGCGCGGGGTCCTTCTCCATCTCAGGCAGTGTAAGTCTTTGCCACATACTTGAATTGAATGACAGCTCTGGGGAGAAATGAAAACAAGAAAAACAATAGGACGACTTATTGAATCAAGATGATGAACGCCGGCTTTATTAAATATTCTGAGCTTCATAAACCCGGGTAATTATTCAAAATTGTCCAATAAAAATCATGACATGTGGCTTAAATGCTTGCATATTACGTTTATTAGATGCCTCTCTTGCTGCGATGCCCTGTTTATACATGTGTGTGCGTGCATGTCTATATACGACTGTGTGTATGTGTGTGTGTGTGTGTATATACACTCATGAAAAACGTGAACTCTCACAGCCCGTGCACGTGCCTGCCGCTGCGCACACACGTGTAACAATGTGTGTGTGGACGTGCGTCAGCTGTGATCGTGGCTGTCATTTTATGGAGACCCTCCCCTCTCAAACCAAGGCAAACATTAAATAACCCTCTTAATTACATCTCATAATCCTGCCATGATCCGCCCTCATGCATCTTATTATTGATGGCTTCATGTTGGGAAACCTTAACATCTCCCGCTTTGCTATTATGCGTCCTTAATTCTATCATCAAGGGTGGTGTAACAGGCCAAACTACATTCATAAAATTATAAAATGTCAAAATACATCATGTGGAAAAAATATATAAATCTGACTTTAGTTTATATTGAACTGTGTGGCAGTAGGAGTCATGACTACCTGCTTGAGCTCAAATACAGAGGAGACTTCACATCAACTGAGGATCATTCATATTCAAAAGATGCCTTATTTTAGCAGGACATACATTCTGTTTGTGTGTATCCTGCATGTGTGTGTGTATGCATCCCTGTGTCTACACTGCACAGTGTATTGTTCTAATTTCTAGTCAAAATATCTCACGACACTTAAAATAAGACAGAATCACATAGCAGGCAACTCTTGAGAGAACACTTCAGAGATATGAGGACTTCTAAGTTCAATACGCTTAAATTAAAAAAATAGCATAACAAGCCTGTCTTACAATGACACAAAGGCTCTTCCTATTATTACCAGAAACAATGGTCAATATGAGTTTTCTAGCTAACTTCAACATACATACATGAGTATCTCATCATCTTAAATTGCTAAAATGTCACTTCATCTTATTTGAAGTGATTATAATAAATCTAGAACGGCGCCACAAATGTATTATTTGGAATAAGTTAAATCTTACTTGAAATGAAGAGAATGACATGGACATATACTGAATACTGAGCATTACAGGCTTTTCTAATACAAGTAAAATATCCCTCAAAATGAGTTTTCCCAGCTTTTTTTCAAGATCTCTTATATCTCGAAAGGCTTAAATATTTGAAGAAATCTTACCAAGGGAATTGTCATTCGCTCCATTAGCGGATCATTCTTTTTACCTAGAGTATTTAAAGTGAAATAGGGCTTGTATTTTTTTTAAATTGTTTTTGAAGTGGCATTTTATAGTGTAAGGGTTAAAAGTCACTTCATATGTGTGATTGAGTGGGGTGAGGTCTGATGTGGGGGGATCGGTGAGTCCATCCGCTCTGCCCTGCTGCCACAGCTGTCACTGTTTGTTGTAGTGAGAGGATGTGTGTGTGTTTGTGTGTGTGTGTGTGTGTGTGTGTGTGTGTGTGTGTGTGTGTGTGTGTGTGTGTGTGTGTGTGTGTGTGTGTGTGTGTGTGTGTGTGTGAAGGGAAATGACAGGAGACAGCAGGCCAAGGGAACCAAATCAAATGGACACAGAAGTAATGGTTCCAGATCAAAATCCTGTCAATTTGTCACAAGTGCCACCATGTTCTTCTCCAGCCAAGCAGAGAGCCATTGTGAGCTGATAGACTGGTCTGTCATATATTTACTGAGAGTGATAATGTTTGGTGTGTGTGTGTGTGTGTGTGTGTGTGTGTGTGTGTGTGTGTGTGTGTGTGTGTGTGTGTGTGTGTGTGTGTGTGTGTGTGTGTGTGTGTGCGCGAGTGTATGTGTTCGTGCTGTGGGGAGACAGCTGACAGAATCACAGGATGAAAGGACACATTACTCTCTGTAAAAAATGGACGTGGGCCTCGCAGAGTACAGGAGAGCGGCTTTAGCTCAGTTTACCTGTGTGTGTGTGTGTGTGTGTGTGTGTGTGTGTGTGTGTGTGTGTGTGTGTGTGTGTGTGAGAGAGAGAGAGAGAGAGAGAGTGAGTGAGTGAGAGAGAGAAAACTTAGATCAGAGAAAAATATAAATTGGTATTCACAGGCACTGAAGCACACACACACACACACACACACACACACACACACACACACACACACACACACACACACACAAGCACACAAAATAAAATACAATGCACTGGGATTCAAGATGTGATCAAGGGCAATGATGCAAAGTTAGGCAATACATCAGAACAGGAAGAAAAAATAATAATCCAGGAGAAGCTTCAACACTGAAGGTTTACTCTGCTACAAAGAGGGGAGAGAATCAGCTCTCCACGGAGAGGAGGGAGCCGACACAAAAGCATTTAGATAAAGATAGAAACACTTCTATCAAGTCTGATGATGTCATGTGGTGAAATATGTCTTTAAAAAATGTGAAAATGGACAAGGACATTTAATACCATAGAGATCTGAGTTGTACGGTTTTTGCGTAGTGAAGGGTGGAAATTAAAGGTGGAGTCAGTCAGTGCGTTTCCATGGCACAACTAGATTAGATTATCACATATATCGAACTAGACACTCGAACGGACCGTGTCACTTGTCTGAGTTTACATGGCCTTTCAGATATCGGATAAATGTCCAATGCATGGCTGTCTCCACTATGCTAGGTGGCGCTGTAGCCCTTTCAACCATGCTTTCAACAAGTGTTGAAAGAGCCACGTCCGGTTCTCTTCCGTCAATAACCCATGGTGTAGCCTATCACGCGCAGGCACACAAGCACAGAACGAGAAGTCCGATAAGCGATGTCCGATCCCTGTATACATGCAGAGAGAATGCCGACAACGAACGACTTATCTAGGTGTTCTTATCCGACATCTCTTGTCCGTTATTGTGCCGATTTGTGTGCGAAGTAGATCGGATAAAGGTGTTTACATGCAGTTTAAAAGTCCTGTTGAAGTCTTATTCGTTTAGTTACCCGATTATGAGTCTGCATGTAAACGCACTGAGTGATTCTGGAGAAAGCTTGTTGTCAAAATCCCTTTTAGTCAAAACAGGGAATATGATCCAAAAAAAATACACAGCCTTGGGTCTATAAAATGATATTTAAACAACGTACATGTAAACCAAGGGGGCCCATAGCTAGCCAGATACACGTTTACAGAGCCTAGGCCGTGTATTAACAATGGATTTGTTTTCTGCACACACTCAGTATGGACAGGTCATGAGGAGGATTTTGACGACAATCATTTTCCAGAATCACAGACTACACCTTTAACTCATTATTAAGTATTTTTTATTTGAAGTAGGAAAATATCATGTCATACCAATAAATGTTATTTTTGCTACTTGCTCTCATCTATTAATAAGACCCATTTTAAAGTGTGATCACATCAAATGATTACTAAAAGAGAATTTGGTTGCCTGCTGTTATATAGCAAATGTCCATTAGTATACACTCAAACAGACAGACAGAATGCGTGTGGAACGGGGGGGGGGTGGATTTGAGAAAATGAAACGTCCAAACATTGCGCTGGGAGAAAGAGTTATGAGCGGGGAGATGTGCTAATGTTGCGTTCCCTAAAATCATTTAAATTAATGTGCCATGAAATAGGTCATTAATGAGGATGCATGGGCCATACAGGGAGACAGACAGATGAGAAGGCTGCTGCTGCTGCCGTCATAGAGCTGACACTGACAGTCATAACTTCAACAGAGGAACTGCATTGTGAAGTTATGGCTATCATCTTATTCAGCTATATATCTTAAAAAGCTAAACAGGAAATACATTGAGATAGCGTATGTGTATAGTACTCAGTAATATTAGCATCCTATCCTGTATGTAGACATCACATTCATATCTATACCCCTTTACATGAAGATTTTTAGCCAACTCATGAAGCTAATGTTAGCATAATAAATAACAGCTGAAAAATCAAGCAACCGTAGTCATTTCATCCAACAAGAAAAGACGAGTGCGTTTAGTAACGAGGAGCCTGCTTTTGTCTCCCTTTGTCTGATATCAAGGTCCCTTTGTTTCAAAAATGACTGTGAACTGCATGTGTGCCATGCGAGAATATGTGAGAAATATCTAATATTTAATATATGATTTATTTAGATGAATAACTATTCATTAGATGCCACTGTATGAGTTATTATATCTTCTTGTATTTTATTTCACAAGGAAAAACATCTTAAAGACCCTGAAGAGATCATTAACGCCTCTGTTTGTCCAAAACATATCCTCAGTCACAACTAATTTCACACCAGTAATTACTTTACATATCCCACATTAAGACATACAAAATATTACCACCAGTTAGAACCATCTGCATCTATTTTTATTTCCATCTGAAATAAACCTAGGGTAGAGTTTGCATTTTGCTTTCATGCTCCAGCCTGTTATTTCGGTAACACCACCAGCATTATTTGCCAAGTAAAATATGGAAGACCACGAAATATATCCTAGAAATAAAAGCCTTGTTTACTTCACTGGGCGCCCCGCAGTGTGTTTTGCCCCTCACCCCAATAACCAATGTACTTCTGTCTCCAATCCCAGCCTGTACGCTGAACCATGAGTGTGTTCTTTTCTTCCTTCTGCTCTTCCCGTGGAGCCGGCGTTAAAGTTTACCAGTTAAACGCCCTCCTTTTGCTGCTGTCCAACCGCTGTTTGCTGGTGAGTAATCACCCTCACACCTGCAGACGCGCTCGCCGTATGGAGAGGGAGTGTGAGCGTATGTGAGTGTGTGTGTGTGTGTGTGTGTGTGTGTGTGTGTGTGTGTGTGTGTGTGTGTGTGTGTGTGTGTGTCTGTGCGGATGTTTGTTTTCTGCCAGCATGCCTGTGTGTCTGTGTGTGTGTGTGTGTGTGTGTGTGTGTGTGTGTGTGTGTGTGTGTGTGTGTTTGCGTTTGATTTATGAGCCCAGACCTCAGAATGGGCTCAGTGTTTTTCTACCTCACAGGCTGCCTGTTGCCCACGCTGCTCCACTCTTTGTATTTAACCCCGATGGCCGGCCGTACAGTCTTACTGTATAGGGACAAAAAGGTTTCCGTGGTAATAAAATATTGACTGTAGACTCCATGCAGCCCTACCAGTGATATATTGCTGAATTATATTAAACGCAATGCATCAGCCAGTATTGGTGTGAGACCTTGCTTACGCTATTGAGGCTATATAGGACCAAATCCTCACAGGCATGTTCAACACCTGGTAGTAAGCCTGCAACCTGAAGACTGTAGGCTGTTATATTAGCATATGAACAAAACAACCATGGTTTTGGACTCAGATATTTAGCAATCATGATTTGT
>NC_137217.1:6215241-6217741 GCF_949987685.1 Ammodytes marinus | reverse complement strand
TCCTCGATAGGAGGTCACAACAATTGCATTCAAATTCAAATACATTATTCAAACCAGCCGGGTTCACCACAGGGTACTCAGAATGGTAAGGTTGTCCGGTTGCCCACACACCACAACCGGACATGAGCTGGACTGAGCCATATCAGCTGAGATCAGATACGTATATATATACTGTAGGTGCATGTTTAATTCATGCCACTGATTACACACACACACACACACACACACACACACACACACACACACACACACACACACACACACACACACACACACAGGCGTGGTGGATGTGCACTGTGTTGAGTTCCACTGCGGGGGCTGTGGGGAGGAGTCGGTATAATTGCTGTTTGGCAAATGCCTGCTTTCACGCTCCGTTGGTTTGTCATTTTTCAAAGTGTAATATTTTTCCCCTTTTCATGATGTGATCCACACGAGAGCTTTCTCTTTCTCCACAGACACTGTTTGTCTCAGACTCATTCACCACCGTGTTACTGATGATGATGGGGCTACAAATCTCTCTCTCTTTCTCCCCCTCTCTCCCTCTCTCTCTCTCTACCTCTTCCCCTCTCTCTCTCTCCCTCACTCTCTCTCCTCCCCCCCTCTCTCTCTCTCTCTCCTTTATAGCGGTTAATGTTTTCGAATTATATTTCAAATCAAAAACTCAGCCTTCATTTGCATTGGCACATTCTCTTAAACAAGGGTCATCAGGGTGCAGTGTAGAACTATAACCTCCCTCTTGACTAACTACCTAAGGAGTCCAGTCAGACACTGCATTTAAACACAGTGGAAAAACAATCTATTAATATCAAAATGTAATGTTTAGGATACAGGATTCAAACTTGCCGAGCTGGGGAGAAGTCGCTTGGGTGGTGAGAATATTGCACACACGCACACGCACACACGCACGCACACACACACACACACACACACACACACACACACACACACACACACACGCACACACACACACACAGCACAGTAACAAGCTATAAACACAACACTAACACGTTACAGTTAATAAGGTCCACAACAAAACAGTGTCCTGCATCCAGCTGACATGGAACAACCTAACCCTTCCTTCGTGGCCAGCTAACGAATGCCAGTCCTATATTCACCTCTCCTTTTTAGCTCAGTGTTTGGTCTCCACTGTGGCTAATGGCCTCAAGCCCATGGACGTGGACTGAGAGCTCCTTATTCACCTCCCAATGAGGTTTGTACCAATTTAAAATATCTGACCCGCCACCTCACAACCACATTCTAATATAAGTTAAGTTAAGTTAAGTTAAGTTAAGTTAAGTTAAGTTATCTTTATTTGTCAGTTGTACACGAGGCACATTGAAATTCGTCTTTTCGCATATCCCCTCTCAAGTTACCACACTTCGGAGGGGGTCAGAGCGAGAGATATCATCCCTACTTCCCTAACTCACCTCCCTCTACCCCACCCCCCCACCACCACATTCTCATTAGTGGTCCCCTCCAACCGTTCACCAACACAGGCCCTTCCCCTGCCTGCTATTAACCGGGGGAAGTGAGGATTCCTAATAAGCAGTTTTTCTTTTAATTAAAAAGTCGCCATAAATAATCACCTCATAATCCGTCTGTCACATTCCATCCAGCTCCTACTTAGTTAGACTCCAAGATTAGAGGCCAGGGCAGGAGATGAGCCACTGAGAAAAAACTCGCTCTATCACTCTCTATCTATCTATCTATCTATCTATCTATCTATCTATCTATCTATCTATCTATCTATCTATCTATCTATCTATCTATCTATCTATCTATCTATCTATCTATCTATCTATCTATCTATCTATCTATCTATCTATCTATCTATCTATCCATCCGCCTCCATAGTGTATGTCTCTGTGGCTGGGAGAAGAATATGCTAATAGCGTTAGCTGGTGTTAATAATTGATGGTCATATAAGACTCGGCTCTGCTTTGCTGATTCTGCAGTATTAGTGAAGGCGGTCGGCCGCGCTAAATGATTTATCGTGGCCAATATTCTTCCTGGAGGGGATTTTGAATTTCTAATAAGGAAATATTCCTCCTGCGCCAGTGTGTATTTATCAAGCGGTGAGCTCTTTTCTGATTGGCCCGGCAGGTCTCTTGGAGGCATCATACGACTATACAGTCACTGCTTACTCAATATTGCTGGGACTCAATTTCCTTTCAAACCAATTTTAAGCGATTCCCTTTTGCATGTTTCCTGCAAACGGAGGCCATTTGCCAGCTGCTGAGCTTTGGTTTTAAGCAGACAAAGTCATCACTGTAATAAACAGTATTATAGCTAAACCTGCACTGTCCAGTAAACTAATACTGTACCATCCCTGAAGGACATGTTCAGGCCTTAATTTGATTATCCATTATCGCAGATATACATTACGTAAAGGGCACACATATTTAAGAGTAGGAAGAAAGGTTATAGCCTTTAAAAAAAGATGCATCTAACTATTAAAGCTAGTGTGTAACTTCTGTAACCCTCATGAGTATTTCTGAGT